>NW_028083212.1:226384-373388 GCF_014824575.4 Sturnira hondurensis
GTGAAGCCACTGGCAGAAACACAGGGCTGGATTTGGTCACCACCAATGAGCTCATTTTAAAAGAACAGGATCAAGTAATTGTAGCTCCCACTGGTGTCTGGGGACCTCTACCCCAAGGAAGACTCAGTCTAATCTTAGGGATATCCAATATTACTACCAGAGGCATTTTTGTTCTGCCAGGGACCATTGACTCAGACTATCAGGGGAAATTAAAATCATGCTGAAAGTGTTTGGCTATCATATTATTCATGCACATTCTCAGCTGTTCCTATTCCCCTATGTGACCTCAAAGACTCAAATTGCAGTGAGGGGGGGAAGGAGGCTTCATTAGTACAATCAATCAGTTTTTTAACAGAATAAATTTAGTTAAATAAAGGATTGTTATTTGAAGTCAGAGCTTTGCCTTTAGTTCTGCACTAGAGCCCCTGGGATGCCCATGCCCTATTAGTCCAGCAGCAGGATCCCCTGCAGTGTGCAGCCTGGGCAGCAGGGGGCACATGAGACTCATGAGCTCAGGGTGACTGCTTTCAGGATCAGGTGCAGAGGGAGCTGAGAGATTTCCTCTGAGAGCCTGCGTCTTCCTCTTGTCATAAAAACATCTAAAGTAAGAGTTGGGCATGAGGTTACTGCAATTACCCAATTCCGTCCGAGCATTTACCAAAGTCAATGAGACATGAGAAACAGTCATTAAGGGTATTTTTATGACTTCTTTATAGCTAAATTCTAAGGAGATAAAGATAGGGGATATTTAACTACCCCTCTATGTGGAAATTTTTGAAGACACATTGACCTAGTAATAAGACATTCAGTTATTAAAGTCAGACTGGTCCAGATGGATGCAGTGTCACTGAAAGTTGGAATCAGAATGAAGAGCATGTCTTGTGGGGCCTGGTTCCTCATTGGGAGAAATTGTTTGCCCAGAGCTCAGGGACGAGCCAGGGGACACATGTCCTAACATGTGGATTAGGACTTGATCCACCAGATTCCCACTCAGCATGATCCTTGTGCCCTCTGCCTTCTTTCAGGTGTGGTCAGGACTTCAGCTGTGAAACACTCTGCCACACACATATGCAAATGAGAAGAGGTAGACTAGGTTGAATGTGGGTTGTCTGTGTCCTGAAAGCATCACCCACAGCCACACCCTCCACTACAGAAACCCTGACTGCACACCCCCTCACCATGGACTGAAGCTGGAGAGCCCTCTTCCTGGTGGCTGTGGCTACAGATAAGGGGTTCCCTAGTACCTGGATTGAGGAAGGTACCTGGGACAGTCAAGGGGTACTTCCACCCATTCCTGCCTACTCTTCACAGGTATCCACACCCACATACAGATGGTACAGCTGAGGGCTGAACTGAGGAAGCCTGGATCCTCAGGGAAGGCTTCCTGTAAGGCTTCTGAATGCACCTACACCAACTACTGGGTGCACTGTCTATGACAGGCCCCAGAACAAGTGCTTGAGTAGAAGGGACAAACTTATACTGTAGATAACGAAACAAGTACACAGAGAAGTTCCACAGCAGAGTCACCATGGTTGCAGACAAGTCCCCGAGCAAAGCCTACATAGAGCTGGGTAGCCTGAGAAACGAAAAGATGGCTGTGTATTCCTGTGCAAGAGACTGAGTTTGATGACCCACATCCTGAGTGTGGGGTCACCCATCCTGACAGATGGGGCAGCTGGTTGGGCTGAGGAGATGACAGGGTAATGAGCCTCCTGACTCCAACCCTCATGGCAGTATCTGAGACCAGGACCAATGCTGTCATATACATATCAGACACTCAAGGAGACAGATGCACTGCAAGAAAGTGTCTGGGAAGATGCTCCTGAGAGAACTCCTGTTATTTACTGTGATTGTGCAGGGGGCACATGGGGAGCTTCCACATCCTTGGAATGAGGAGTGTTCATGGAGGTGTCATCTGGGAATCCTTGTGTTTTCAGCTTTGAGACTACACTGTAGTGTCTCCTAGAAAGTTCTAGGACACTATGCTATGTCTGAACAATAAAATGTGGTTGGGAAATTGAAAGTACTTTTTTTTATTTGTTCTTTTTAATTTAATTCTTGTTCAAGTACAGTTTTCTGTCTTATACTCCCAGCCCTGCCCCCCCCAGTGCTCCCCACCTCCCTCCCATTTCCACTCCCCACCTTAGTTATTGTACATGTGCCCTTTATACTTGTTCATGTGAATCCTTCCCCTTTCCCACTGTAATTCTCTCCATTCTCCCCTGTGGTCCCTGTCAGCCTGTTCTGTATTTCAGTGTCTTTGGTCATATTTTGCTTGCTTGCTTCTTTCGTTGTTTAGATTTTTGTTAAAGGTGAGATCATATGGTATTTGTCTTTCACCACCTGGCTTATTTCACTCAGCATAATGCTTTCCAGTTCCATCCATGATGTTGCAAAGGGTAGGAGCTCCTTCTTTCTTTCTTCTGCATAGAATTTCATTGTGTAAATGTACCATGGATTTTTTATCCAGTCATTTACCGATGGGCCTCTAGGTTGCTTCCAACTCTTGGCTATCATAAATTGTGCTGCTATGAACATTGGGGTGCATAGGTTCTTTTGGATTGGTGTCAAAGGCACGTTCATTTTTAGTTTTCTTAGAAAATTCCATACTGTTTTCCATAGTGGTTGTACCAGTCTGAAATCCCACCAACAGTGAACTAGGGTCCCCTTTTCCCCAGAACCTCTCCAGCACTTGTTGTTTGTTTCTTTGTTTATGATGGCCATTCTGACTGGTGTTAAATGGTACCTCATTGTGGTTTTAATTTGCATCTCTCTGATCCGTAGCGCTATTGAGCATCTTTTCATGTGTCTCTGGATCCTCTGTATGTCCACCTTGGAGAAGTGTCTGCTCAAGTCCTTTGCCCATATTTTAATTGGGTTGCTCGTCTTCTTTGAGTGGAGTCATGTGAGTTCTTTGTATATTTTTTAGATTAAACCTTTGCCTGCGGTATCACTGGCAAATATGTTTTCCCAAACATTTGCTGCTCTTTTTTATCTTGATACTGTTTTCTTTCGCTATGCAGACACTTTTAATTTTGATGAGATCCCATTTGTTTATTCTTTCCTTTATGCCCCTTGCTCTAGGAGACGTATCAGTAAAAATATTGCTGCGTGGAAAATTTAAGTACTTTGAAGGCAAGAAAAAATGTATGTTCTTACCTCTGGCTGCGCATCACACAGATGACATTTTGGCAGGAAATTCAAGGGTTGGCAGGTGTTCCAGGTTCCAGCACTGTTTAAGATATCTCTGTGTTCCTTCAGTCTCCATCAGGGTGAGATCTTAAGATGCCTCCTCATCTGAGACTACAGCTGTGTTTGTGTCTCTGTCCCTTGGCCACTACTAATGTCATCACATAGCATGGAGCAGTGTGAGGACGCCCTCGACAACAGAAATCCCTCATCCAACCTGCACTATGTTCCTATGACAACTGAAACAATTATTTGCCTGGCACAGCCATCTACACACATTTATTCTTGAAGAATTTGGAGATGAAAGCAAGTGTGTCAGCTGAAATGAGGTTTGTTTACCATCCCTATTAATTAATCCTCATGCATGGAGTCCCTTTTTCTACGTTGTACATTGATACATTCAGTGTTCAAGTTCAGTGAACACCCAGCAGGGACAAACACAGTGATAGTTTCCCATGGGTCTACTGCAGACATGAATAGAGACAGAAAGAAATAGAGGAGATGATTCTTTTGACATTAACTACAGAAGAACCAGGGGGCCTAATTGACTCCCTCTCCTGCTCTCTGATTACAGCTACTTCACATGTGCATGTAAACACAGATCCTGAGAGTGAGTATCAGGCTAAACCAGCAATGCTGAACAGTTTTAATATAAAATTAGATCCACCAGCTGCAGTAATGGGAAGTGCTTTGAAGGACTTATTCATCCTGTAATCGTTGGATATATAAAAATAATGTTCTTCATATCAATTATGATTTTATTTACATCAGTTATTTTCTATTAGTGGTTTGTATCAAGATTTCCATAATCAAATTCCTCAAATGTCAACATACTTAGTACCCAATTTCTACCTACATCTTCAATAAAGCATATATGGTCAGGGCTGTGTTTCTTTTATATCCAAATATTTGAATCTGGATTTACTGCAGAGTCTAGAGACTAAAAACAAAATGAGGAGTGAGGCTGCTGCACATTCAGCACCAAACTCTACTGAATGAACCTGACCTGGGAGCACAGTCTGCTTCTCTGTGGAGTTCACACTTCTGTCTACAATGATCCACACAGATGCTCCACCTCCTTCAACACTAAGTCTATGTGCTCTAGGGTCACACTCTGTTCTGAGTTCATACTTTGATTGTTTTGTAGGGGAAACAAGATCAATTGTATCTCCCTGTGGCCTGAACAACAAACTCCTGCTCTTTTAATTCTCTCCTCTAAATTGTGAACATTGAATCCTCTTGGTGAGTTTATTATTGATGAATTTCAAAGGCATAACCCATTTTCAATCCCTCTATTTTGTGAAAATCCACTCTTCTTGGTCATGCAACATCTAGAATCTTGGACATGTCAAACACTGGGACCTTGTACTTTATGACAGTGCTCAACACCAGAGCTCCCTATATAGCAGTAAGACATGCAAATAGGGCTCCTCTGCTCATGAAAAGCAGCCCAGCCCTGACCCTGCAGCTTTGGAACCTGAGCGCAGCCCAGGATTCCCAGGTGTTCCTTGTCCCTGCTCAGGACAGAACACAGACCACTCACCATGGAGTTTGGGCTCAGCTGGATTTTCCTTGTTGCTATTTTTAGAGGTACTTTATGGAGAATAAAACACACTGAGTGTGTGAGTGGATATGACTGAGAGAAACAGTGGAAGGTGACAATTTCCTGACCTGTCATCTTTGTGTTTGCAGGTGTCCAGTGTGAAGTGCAGTTCATGGAGTCTGGGGGAGGCTTGGTGAAACCTGGGGGTGCCCTCAAACTCTCCTGCCTGGCTTCTGGATTCACCTTCAGTGACCATGCTATGGCCTGGGTCCGCCAGGCTCCAGGGAAGGGGCTGGAGTGGATCTCAGAAATTAATAGCAGCGGTGGTAGCACATAGTACGCCAGCTCTGTGAAGGGCCGATTCACCATCTCCAGAGACAATGGCAAGAACACGCTCTACCTGCAAATGAACAACCTGAGAGTCGAGGACACAGCCATGTATTACTGTGCAAGAGACACAGTGAGAGGAAGTCAGTGTGAGCCCAGACACAAACCTCCCTGAAGACAAGAGGGCTGGGCTGCAGGAGACACTCTGGACACCAGGGGGCGCTCAGGGCACTCAGTTCAGGGATCAGCTTGGGAGCAGCTTCAGATGGAATTAAGGGCTGTTTTCCTGGCAGGTGTGGGATTAGCTCTCCACACAGCAGTCTCCCTCTGCGAGCCTCCCTCCCTTCAAGTCTCTGTGCTGACCTCTTCCGTATCTGAGTTACAGACGCTTGTTGTCATAGGAGGATAACTCTCTCACGTGCTCCAAAGTCAGAGAGACGCATGCATTTGTTTTCCCTTATAATAATGAAACATCAATGAATAATCAAACCTCCTGACCCAAATCAGCTGAATCCAACCAGAGGCTCTGCTGATCCCAACAGCCATCCCATCTCCACACAGCTCAGTGTCCAAGTTGGTCAGAAACAGTACATGTTCCTGTTTGACAGTGGGCACCAGAAGTGTAGGAGGTAAACACCAGAGAACAAAAACCCCCAGAGATGGCACTCATTGCCTTGGCATCATTCTCACAGCACCAAATGGAGATGACACCACACAGAGGCAGAGGGACTCACACAGCTTTCTGTGGGTGTCAAGGCTGAGGACAACATATATCCCAAGGGGACATGGGGCATTTATCATGTAGAGTTGATATCTCTAGGAGGAACAGGATTGGCCCTTCAGCAGGTAAACTTATTGTACTAAGCACTGATGAGCAGCCTCGGGTTGTTTACTGAGTTATGATCCACCAGTGATTAATACTAGGCTGTGGTTCTCAACTGGAGTCTAATAAACTGAGATTTTCTGAATTTTCCCAATAATGATGACATGTGTAAGCACAGACCTGAATTCAGCCACTTCTCCTTTCTGTCACACTCTGACCCGTATGCTTGATTTAGCCTCATGGAATTAGGGATAACTTTCTTTTTCTTCTTTTCAATTCCTGTTGATATTCTACATATTATTTTATATGAGCTTGTAGTTTACAGCAAAATGGTCAGACATTTACACAATGTGTGGTGTGATGTCCCTATTGACCCAGTACCCCCACCTGGTACCACACAAGGTATTTGCAATGTTATTGACTGTGCAGTACTTTACATCCTTGTGCTTAATCTTTAACTGCTGATTTTTACTTCTTAATCCCTTTATCTTTTTCACCCAAGCTCTCAAACTTCCTCACCTCTAGAAATTCTTACTATGTTCTCAGGGTCTATGTGTCTGTTTCTGTCCTGCTTGCTTATTTATTTTGTTCTTTAGACATCACATATCAGCAAGATGGTGGTGTACTTCTCTATATCTGTCACACTAACTTCATTCAGTATAATACTTCGTACATCCATCCACGTTGTCACAAATACAATTATTTCTATGGCTCAGTAAACATGATGGATTAATTTTTAAATTGGTAGCTTGGCCAAAAAGACTTCTTTTTCATTTTCACCAATAATTTTATCACCTGTGTGGGGTAACACTGATTGTTCTCATTTAATTTGTCAATTTGATAACTATTAACTTCAACTGGTCTACTTGACCACGGAGCATGATTCAGAGAGAAATCTCCATGATGTAATTTCACAAAACACTTTTGACTCATTTTGTTTATTGCAGCATCATCTTCATACACCGCATATATATATATTTACACACACATAAATATTTATAAACACAGGAATTCAAGTTTAGATGTACATATACCCGANTATATATATATATATATATATATATATATAATTTCTCAGTCACCCATGCCCTGCAAGCTGAGATGGGACCTTCCTGTTCAGAGCATGTGTTGGGCAGCAGAAGTCACAGGGAATGAACAAATCTAGGGCTGTTGCCACAGGAGCAGGTCTAGAAGTATCTGGAGAGAGATTTCTTCTGAGGGATGGGTCTTCCTGTTCATAAAAAATATATATAAAGTAAGAGTTAGAAAACAGATAACTTTAAATATCCTATTTACCGAACTTGGTAAGAATAAAAAAACACAGGCAATGTGGGTATTTATAAGACATATTTATAGGTGAATTTTAAGGAGCTAGGGAGAGTGATGGATTTATTGACAAACTACATGCAGCATTCTGAAGATACATTGACCCAGGGATAAGACGTTCAGGCATTAAAGCCCAGAACCAGTAGAAGTTGTCTCTGTGTCACTTAAAGGTGGAATCCCAATGAGTGTATTGTTCTGTGGGGGCCTGTTCCTCAGTGTAAGCTGCTACGTGTGCACAGAGCTCAGGGACTTGAAGAGGAGACATACCTTACAGCATGGATTAGCATTTAGACTCTCTGATTCCTTGTGAACATGATCCCTGTGTCCTCTATCTTCTCTCAGGTAGGGTCAAGTTTTCAGCTATGAAATACTCTGCCTCATGAATATGAGAGTGAGAAGAGGTAATCTAGATTAAATATGGGTCAGTCTGTGGCCTGAGAGCATCACCCACAGCCACATCCTCCCCTACAGATGCCCTGATGGCACATCCCCTCATCATAGATTGGAGCTGGAGAGCCCTCTTTCTGGTGGCAGTGGCTACAGGCAATAGGCAATCCAGTACCTGAGTTAAGGAGGGGACCTGGGACAGCTGAGGGGTATTTACATCCACTCTTGTCTCCTCTCCACAGGTGACCACTCCCAGGTGCAGCTGGTGCAGTCTGAGGCTGAAATGAGGAAGCCAGGGGCTTCAGTGAAGGTCTCCTGAAAGGCTTCTGGTTGTACCTTCACCAGCTACTATATGAACTGGGCATGACAGGCCCTGGGACAATAGTGTGAGGGGAGGGGGGTGGTGGTTAACCCATAACAACGGTGGCAAAATCTATGAACAGAAGTTCCAGGGCAGAGTCACCATGACAGCAGACAATTCTGTGAACACAGCCTACATGGAGATGAGCAGCCTCAGAGCCCAGGACACAGCTGTGTAGTACTGTGTGAGAGACGCACAAAGTGTCAAAATCAGTGTGAGCCCAGACATGAACTACTTTGGGTGAAACAGGAGGGCTAAGCTGCAGGGGGTGATAGGGCCACTAGGGGGCACTCGGAACACTAGGCTGTGCTCAGCTCTCTTTGACTACAGAGACCAAACCCAGGAGCACGTGTGTGGATCTGGTGGGGATCCTTTATCTGAGGGGCCTTTATCTTGGGAGCAGAGAATTCCTCTGAAATCTCTCAGTTGCATCCAGGGACACTTCTCCCTTCTTTGTGGCTCTAGTTTCCTACATTCTCATTGCAGACAGGAAAGGAAGAAGTGATGTCGTCTGTTTGCAGATGAGATTCCACCCTTTGCCTGGGATCTTTCCTTCACCACTCCCCTGTATGACCATTTTCCTCCTTGGCAATGAACCTCCCTGAGTGCTCTTGTATTCCCTGTGGTTGGAAACTTGTCCCAAATCAGGAGTCCAGCCCTGGCCAGCCTCCTGTCTGCTGAGCTCAGGCTCTCTGTCCCACAACATGCACACAATGTCCTCACAGGTCTCCTTCCTTTTGACAGGCCCCCCTCACCCTACAGGGGTTGTGATCATCCCTCCTCATCTCCACTCCTTAGGTCTCTGTCCTCCCTGACACATGTTACCCTCCTGCCCTTCATTTACTTGGTGGGTGTGGAAATGCACTTGAACATAAATTTCAACAATCACTGTATTGTCACTCTGATTTAGTTTCTTTTTGAAAAGTACACATGATTCCACGTATTCTGCAACTGGGAACTTGGGATGTCAACCCTTCCTCATCACCTTAACTCAGTCACCCCTATCTTAATCACATCTGCAGAGTCCTGTCTTATAAGAGAACACTCACCTGTCCCACCAGCAGGAACCTGGATGTTTCCGACTCTTTGGATTCATCCATCCTGTTTCCCTGATGGTCTGGGTCTCAGCTTCACCTCAGTAACCTGGGGACAGCCTTCCTTCCTAAGGCCCTTGAAGTTGTGTGGGAGAGTGTGAGTGAGTACACACACACATGTTATCTTGTTGGGTCATGTGTTTGTGACTGTGTGTTGTGTGCTGTGTGGGCACACTTATAATTTAATCTCTCTTCTGAATGTCCCACAGCCAATAGAAAAAGGACTTTCCTAAATGACAAGGATAACCAGGCCCCAGGGACAGTGCAGGCCACCAGGAAACCTGTGTTTCCCTCTCTGTCTGGTGGGTATGACTCTAAGGACAACAGAGTGTCATGGACACAAGTGTCTTTGGGATGTTCTCCTTGATGTAGACTGACTTCAGAGGGTCTAAGATAATACCTGTAAAGAGGCTTAAAGGTGAGGTGTCCCTTCCTCAAAGTCATCCTTGTCTCCAGGTGTCCTGTCCCAGATGAACGGCATGAGTCAGGCTCAGGAATGGCGAGTCCCAGAGAGGAGCTTCGAGGATTGGGTGCACAAGGTCCAGGAATACTGCACACCCCAACATTCCTAACAGAGCAGAATCATGGTCCAGGGGCATATCCCTGATCCAGCTCTCCCTGCAGCTGAGCTCTGTGACCACCAAGGACATGGCCTGTCACAACACAATCTGACAAATTTGTTTCAAATGAAGTTAAAGAAAACTAACCATTACTAGAGCCATCTTATAGAAAAAAAATGAGTTTTTTTAGCCAACATAATATCTTAAACTAGATGGCTGAGGCTATTGTTGAGGAAATTGACATAACACGACATGAACTAGCTACATGAGGACAAAAATGACCACATAAAGAAGAAGAGCCCTGGAAGTTTTGGCTCTTTGCCTCCTTAACCCCACCACCCATGTACCTGGGGGCATCTGCACCCCGTTCAGCACACTGACCCAAGCAGCATGTGCCTTCATGCCCAAGTGACACCCAGCTTGTATGGAGAAGCTGCCAGCATCCCAAAGGGTCATGTGCAGACATGAAACAGATGAAAAAGAGGGAGGAGAGACAAAGCTTATGAAATTTACTTACAATGAATGACAGATGAACCTGCCTGTTGCATTCCTGATTAGAACCATGTCACAATCCACAAGGCCACAGACCCTGATGGTGAAAATAAGGCTGAACCCCTCTGTCTCACTAGTTTCATAGAAAGTCAGACCCACTAGCTACAATAAGAGGGGGTTATTTAAATGATTTATTCACTCTGTAATCAATAGATGAAGAAAAGTGATGCTCTTTATATCAATTATAATATCATCTATTCTCTATTTTAGATTATTGGTTGGCATCGAGTTTTCCACAACAAAATAAGTATATATTTCATTTATTTATCTTTTAGAGGGGGAGGGAAGGAGAGAAATATTAATATATGGTTGCCTCTCGTGAGTCCCCTGCTGGGAACCGGCCTGCAACCCAGGCATGTGCCCGGGCCGGGAATCGAACCACAGTCGTGTAGTTCGCAGTCTCACGCTCTATCTACTGAGCCACACCAGCCAGGGCAAAATATGTATAATTTTAACATATTTACTCAACAACAATATATACCTCCATCTTCACCTAAGAATATCTAGTCATGACTGAGTTTGTTCCGTGCCCTCAATGCTTGAACCTGGTTTTATGACAAAGTTTAGAAATAAAAACAAAAATGAGGCAGGAAGGCTGCTGCACATTCAGGACTGCACTGGAGGATCATGACCTGGAGTAACAGTCCACTTCCTGTAGAGTTCACACTAATGTCTCCCAGTGATCCACACAGAGGCTCCACCTATTCCCTCAGTGGATGAATGTGCTGTAGGGTGACACTCTGTTCTTAGTTCATACTCCTACCACTTTGGATGAGAAAAGGGTCAGATGGAACTCCCTGTAAACTGAATACAAACCTTCTCTGTCAGTGAGGGTTGAAAGCTCTTGGTGAGTTCAGTATTGGTGGTTTTCTAAGTCAACTCTCATTCTAAATCCAACTCCACTCATGACAATTCACTCCCCTATCATACACTGACTAGGGAGGGCAGATCATACACTGACTAGGGAGGGCACAGGACCAGATGAATGAAGAGATTATTTTATTTTTATATTATGATTTTTTTATTCACCACAGAACAATTTTCCATTTCTTTTAGAGAGCAAGGCAGTTATTCAATGCAGGAGAGAGAGAGAGAGTTTGTTCACTGTACAAGCCAAGACATACACACGCAGACCTGGCATCAAAGCTTCCACTTTCAGTTACAGGATGACATTCCAATCAACTGAACCAAACTGTGCAAGACTTGGGAGTAATTGTCAACAGACCTGTGCCCTTGGACAGGTCATACTATGGAACGTGCTCCTCATCTCAGAGTCCAAACCCAGAGCTCCCTATATAGCAGGAGGACATGCAAATAGGGTCAGTCTGCTCATGAAAAAAAAAAAAACAGCCCATCCCTGACACTGTAGCTCTGGGACAGGAGCCCAGCCTGGGATTACCAGGTGTCCCCAGTCCCCGCTCAGGAGAGAAGAGAAACCACACACCATGAAGTTTGGACTCAGCTGGGTTTTCACTGTTGCAATTTTAAGAGGTAATTTATAGAGAACCACAAATGCTAAGTGTGTAAGTGGATATGATTGAGAGAAACAATGAATATGTGACAGTTCCCCAACCTGATACATTTGTGTTTGCAGGTTTCCAGTGTGAGGTGCAGCAGGTGGAATCTGAGCTAGGCTTCTTGAAATGTAGGAAGTCTCTGAGACTCTCCTGGGCAGCTTCTGGATTCATCTTCAGTTGCTACTGGATAAGCTGGGTCCACCAGGCTCCAGGGAATGGGCTGGAGTTTGTCTCATGCATTTGTAGTAGTAGTAGCACATACTTCCCCAAATCTGTGAAGGGTCGATTCATCATCTCCAGAGACAATTCCAAGAATGAGCTCTATCAGCAGAGTAATAGCCTGAGAGCTGAAAACTCAGCCACGTATTACTGTGGGAGATACACAGTGAGGGGAAGTCTGTGTGAGCTCAGACACAAATTTCCTTGTGGAATGCAGGAGGGCTGGGCAACAGGGAGAACCAAATACACCAGGGGGCACTAAGAACACAATGTGATTGATCTTAGCAAATAGTTTTTCTTTATCTGATCTTGGACAATAACTAATGGTAATTTTTTTCCATGGGACAATGTTTGTGACATCCATGTACTGAAACAATGAAGATGTATCAGTCATCAAATTTCTGTAATGTTTTTAGAAGGATGCTTGATGGAAGTCCTAAGTGTGATAATACATGCCAATAACTTATGCAGCATAGAAGATAAATAAGCAGTGACTTAAAAGAAGTGGTGGCACAGAGAAGTGACACATGCTGGATAAATGCAGCACAGGTCCACTATTCTGTAGAATTGACAACTTTCTCAATGATCTCCTACAAAGAGCCACCAGTGACATTCAACCAACAGTGAAAACAAAGCAGATTCCCCTGTTTGTCCCTGGAACAAAGTAAGAACCCAGTGCCTGTTGGGTGTTGGGAACTGCCCTTCCTGGTTTCAGAGGCCATAACCCCACTGACAGGTGAAAAGGCCCCATGGCTAAAGGACCTTGGACCATAAGCCACCAAGGATACAAAACTGATCCTCCGGGCAGAGGCACAGCATATGAGTGCTTTACTTCACCCAGATTGGCCCCAGGTGGATGACTGGTTCCTCAAGGGAGGGACAACCTAAGACAAGCATAGTCGTGGAGGGGCAATCAGGGAAGGATTTAGGGGATTATGGAGGAGGGACAAAAAAACCTCACTCTTGGTTTTACCATAGGCTGAGTCCTCATATTATCTGCAAAAAGTCTCCTAATCTCTTGGCTGCTTTGCTTCCCCTGCTTAATTCTGACCTGAAACAATGCTGATGTGGGTTGCAGCCCTGTGCTGGAATTGGCAGTTCCTGGTTGGGGACAGTAGTGCCTGAGAAAGAATGCATAAAATCCTATGAAACCTGCTTTGCTAACAGTGTCCTCAATTTAAATGTTAAGGGCCCAAGCACAAAATAGGTGTGTTTTCTAAGGTTTTACAGCTTATTGGCATCACCCAGTCGACCAGGCCCTGATGCAAAAAGATCCCCATGATCTCAGAAATGCTATATGTAAACCATACCTACTTTCTTTGATATGCATTCCTGTGCAAGCTAAACTCAATAAAAACCCATTGAGAGAGAGGATAAACCACATTTCTCCTCTGAGAGATTGGTCAGCCTTCCTCCCCAAGCAAATCCTTTCTTGGTAGAATTATTGTCACCCACAGCAGCCTGGGAGAGATCTGCAGGTGTAGCTCCCCGACAATTGAGCTGCTGGATTTGGAGGACACAGAGTCTGTGTGGAAAGTCACACAGCTCCTCCATGAGCAACCCTAGAGAAGACTGCCTTTGAAAAGAAGTCTGAGTAACAAACAATGGTGTCTGAATTATCACCTCTGATGCTTTCCTCTTGTGTTTGGTCACTAATATTCACACTTGACCATGACTGAAGATGTATCTACAATTTTCAATGATGGAGACTGGAGCATGTGAGGAAAGTCAATGTGTCCAAAGCACTTTCCACTGTGAAAAGTGCTGTGATTTTTGGACAGAAATTCCCCAAGGGGCGGTGCAGGAATTCCTGGTAGGGACAATTATATGCAGAGTATTTGGCATGGAATGTGCCCTATGACTGAAGAATAAAAAGTGATTTGGAACCTAAAATATATAAAATGTTGGGACAGAAATGCAAGCACTTCCTTAAGGACAGCCATGCCCAGCACGGCTGTGTATTAAAATGCAATAATTTACACTGGGGTCATGACACTTGATGAGTACAGAGGTGTGCTTCTCATGTTCCTGATCAGGGAGATGTCTTCCTTTGTGGCTGACCCTTCATTACACTGGGCTTTGTTGTTTCCTGTTGTCATATGGCTACTGGTTCATTAACATCTCCCAAATGACCACCAAAAAGTATCTTGGGTTACAGCTGGCATTTTTACATGGATGGACAGGCTCTTGTAGGAAAGGCCACCACACAGTGAATGTTAGAAAATACTGGGTCGTAACTCAAGAGTGAATCGGATCAGTCAGCTGAATTATGAGTACTTTCTCCTGGTAGACACACATTCCCCAGTGTCCAGGCCATAGGTCAGGGACACAGTATTGAAAACCGGGTTACCATAGTGATGACCATATGGAGCCTGAGACTACAGAAATTGAGAGAGATGTAAGGGGCACATTGAGTAGGGTCTGTCAAATGTTATTGGAAGGAATTCTCTGGACACAGGAGCCATCAGTGAAACTTCCTGGTGCCCTGTTGAAGTGGTCACAGGGTATGGGGCCCTGTGTCAAAAGGTCACAGGGAGCTTGTGCAAGTGAGTGATGGGCTGAAAGTGTATATATTCCTCTTGTACCCATGGTGGAGCCAAATGTCAGCAACCTCTGTCCTGTCTCCCAGTCATAGAGATGGCATCTGGCTATGGGACTGATCCCCCTTGAGGAATGGCCTGCATTACTCACCAAGGATGGGTCAGAACATGTCCTGTGGCCCAAGGAGCCTGTGAATGGGTCCTGACAGGAATACACACTTGTTTTTATCTGTGCTTCACAGACCTTTGGCAGGTGCCACTTTTCAGTGGCTGTGAGAGGAATTCAATGTAGACACAGCACCACATGAACATATGCACTAAATTTTCTCGCAACGAGGGACACGCTTTACAGAATCTAACAACAAACGAAAAGGAACCACATCAGGTGGAGTTATTGAGTTCCATATCATCTTCATAGTCCTGGTTTGACAGAAATGGAAATGAGCTATCAAAACATGTGTTCTTCTGGGGCAGGCTCCATCTTCAGCCCTCATCCCCGGCCTCCACAGATGAGAATAAGTCTACCTAGATATAATCTGCTTCGGGAGGAAAGGTGGCCAATCTCTCAAAGGAGAAGGGCCAAGTGCCTTTTCCTCAATAGGCTTATATTGGGTTCAATTGTCACAGGAATACAGGTAAAACTCATCAGTTATTGTCAGGCAGTAAGGATCAAACAGCAGATAACATACAAAGAACTGTGAGTGTAACAGAGTATAGCCAAGAGGGGGGCCCCACAAAGGGATTTGTAATGAGGTCCAGAACTCAAGGTGTCCAGGAAACATTAATATATCCTTCCGCCTCCCCCCTATATGTGTGAGTTGGGGAAAGGGACAAATTGAGCAGGGCCATTGAGAGTTGTTTTGTACAACAAAGGCTGTGCAACTAAGCTCTGGATTGGCTATTTAACATATCTATAACCTTTAACTGGTTCCACAGATATGTTAAATAGCTGTGGCCATGCTCTGAGCCAGGGGATAGAAAGGGAATTCCCCCACAAGAAGTAACTGGGAAGCAGGTCTCCCAGGTTATGGTGCATGAGTGAGAGCTTGGACATGATTGGCTCCATGACATGGGGCCACAGCTGGCCAGACTCACAATGACAGCCCAGTAAACTTGGAATAATACAGGAGTGCTGGCAAGTGTAGCTGATTGTAGGAGAACTTGGAAATGGGGCTGCAGAGGAGAACTGATGTGAGGATTTAAAACCCAGACTCGGCAGCCACTGGAAGAGCCATGAGGTTTTGCCAGGGTGGGGACCCCAGCAGCCATGTAAGAAGAGAGAAAGCCACATACCTCTGGCAGAGTGGGGACCCTTGCAGCCATGTGAAGGAAAGAGAGCCACAAGGCTTCACCAGAGTGAGGACCCCGGCTGCTTTAATATGGGGAACCAGTATGTGGCTTTAGCACAGAATCACCACTCGGCTTTGCCAAAGCGGAAAACCTCCCCTCTCCGCAGCTTTGCGGGGAGATCTATGTGGTTTTGGCCAGAGTGCAGGCACCTGAAGCTCTGGTAGAAGAGGACCACATGGCTTTGGGGTGGTCCCTTAGGTCGAGTGGCCGGGGAAGCAGGAGAAACTTTGCCTGGAAGAAGGGTGAAAAAATTATCTGCTGGTAGGCCATGAGAGAGTGTTTCATGGTGTTGGTTTAATTGGGGATTCTGCGTGGATAGTAACACAGCTGATGATGCCAGTGTCCTGAAACATGGACATGCGCTTCTTTTCCTGAGTCATGGTACTCCAACTTAGGGCTGGGAGTGAAGAAAGTGCTGTGGCATCTGTGGGTATCCAAAAGGACTTTGATATTTTAATGGGGATATTGGGTCACTATTTTAAGTCTATATAGCTTTAATAAAAACCTTTCCTTTCCTTTTCACAAATCTCTGGCATTGAGAGATGTCTTTCCTCTGGTGGCAGAAATAAGGAAACTTGTCCCCTGCTTGTACTGTAATATGAGAGCTTATTCTGAGTCAGGGTCTGTTAGCTAAAGGGCTACAAAAACCTTGGGAAACAAACTCATTTCCTGCTCAGACCCTTATCATTTAATTGACAGCATCTTAGCAAAGCAGGTTTCACAGGATTTTACATATTCTTTCTTACGTTGTGAGCAACCTAAGGGACCATAGTTACTCACATAACCATGATGATATGTGTTTGACTTAGAGAAAATGGGGTCTTGTGAAAACAGTTGTATATGTTTGGATCATACTTATAACCACCTTGAAATCAACATATTGCTAAACTTAAAGGCTTGATTATAAAATCTTCTCAAATGTGGATTTTTTCATGTTTTTGGTTTTGGAAAGTGTATGGACATAAAGCTATTCCATTTTAATATTTACAAAAAACAGTGAGATTTAAAATTTCCCCTTACAGTCAGAAAGATGGGACTATCTTTGACATTTCTGCAATGCACCTTAGAACCCAGGTTCCCTCTCATCACAGGTCACGCAGGTTATGTGGTCAGGAGAAGAGATGCTGAGTCAGATCACTGACCCAGTACCTGCCCACTTAGCAGTAGAGAGTCCCCTACATGCAAATTTCTCTCCCAGGTCCAGGTAAAGTCTCCCCTGGTCTGTGAGGCTCATAGCTCTCTCCTCACACAGGGCTGAGATCTCTGGAGAAGACAGAACTGTGCCCTAGGAGAAGAGTCTTCTTGATCTTCTCCTGTTCCTGGTGAAAGTTCCCAGGGTTGACTGCCTCAGATGACAGACACAGGTGTGTTTGCATGTTGGTGACTGTACGTGACTGACAGGGACTGATGCCCCTTGTTCCCAGATGTCATGTCCCAGACGTAGTTGCAGAAATTGGGTTCAGTACTGGTGAAGCCCTTTTAGACCCTCTCCCTCATTTATTAAATCACTAGAATTATCTACTGGATTGGATCCACCAGGCTCCAGAGAAGGGCCTGGGGTGGATCAGGTACTGCAGTACTGCACAAGAGGCACGGAGTATACTCCAGCTACTGAGACTGCATCTCTATCACTGCTGTCATATCCAAGAACCAGCGCTCCGGCAGCTAAGTTCCATGACCAATGAGGACATGGCCATGTATCACTGTGTGAGAGACACAGAGAGGGGAGTCAGTGTGGGCCCTGCATTCCTGTGTTTGACTGGGTTTTCTACTTAATCTGACATCTGCTTCCACCTTTACTCCTGAGTCAGTATGTGGACACTGACAGGAGAAACTATTAAGCTGCAGACATCAGTTCCCAGGAATCACCTGCCATCACCTGGCAGAGCAGTGGTCAATCCTGAAGGAGAAGAAAGTCTTGCTGATGGTGGTCATTGTCACAGCACCATGATGCATCGCCTGTGACTGTGGCCTCTGTGCAAACTCTGAGGTGCTCACACCCAAAGTAGCTTCACATATTGAGTATGATGATGCCCACACACCATGGGATCAGATGGAGCTCAGTTATGACATTACTGAGGTCTTGGGTGGGTCAGACATGCTTCTCCAGGAAGGGAGAACTGGCATCTGAGAATCAGGCCAGGAAATTGTCTCTGGGTGTGTTGTCAAGGTTGAGGGCTGGTGAAGGTCCCTGTGTTGAGCAGGGGGTTTGGCTGGATCTACTGTCCCACCAGGGTCAAAGGAGTGATATCCCAGGCTTTCTTACCAATGTGTTCATATGAGGGCAGATGTGGATAAAGTGGGTAAGGCTTAAAACACCCAGATGTCCAGTATAGAAACCTGGGTTCAGACTCCTGAGTCCACCTAAGAATTGCAATAAGAAGGGAAAGGGTGATCAATATGCACTCGTGTCAACACCAATCCAGGATTATGAGCAAGCAGGTATGATCTGACCAGGGAGTAGACAGGAGTCTTGGTGGGAGAACTTGAGTTGCTCTTTCTATTTTCTGAGACTTTTCTCATTGTATCAAAGGTCGTGGGCCAGCTGTTTCCTTCCAAATATCACAGATTCAGGAGGGTCCAAGATTCCTTACCTAGACCGCCTGCACTGGAGCCATTCCCAAAGGTGTGAAGTTCACATTTCCTCCCTGAGGTGTGAGGTGTGAACGCAGAGGCTTCTCTGGATTTTTACTGATTTTTGTCTTTGATGCTCATGCTAAGATCTCATCTGGTGAGATTCATCAGCCATTTCCTCTGATTCCTCAAACAGTAGATAAATCTCCAAGGTTTATGATTATGAAGACACTATTGAGGATGATGTGGGGAGAAACTGACTGACTCTGTTGAGGGTTTTGGATACATGGGTTATGCATCAGTCACTTTAAGAGGAAATTGGTACCCCAACATTATCTGGGTGCTTCCATGAGGATATTTAAAATCAGTGGACTTGCTGAAACAGATTGCCCTCCCTAGTGGGGGTGGCCATGCCTGAATGTTGAAGCCCTGCAGGGCACCAATGTGACCCTTTTCTCTGATGTTCCATGTGGAACCGGAGTGTCCACATGAGCTGTGGCCTTTCCTCCAGCACTTAAGGCACATGGGCTCCTCCTGCATGTCAGGGCTGTCAGGTTTTGACTGTAAGTAACCTTGAGACTCCTGTTATCCTCATATCTCTGTCACTCCTCAATTTCCCCTGAACCCTCTTTCTGTCACATTCTGTTATTTCACCAGAGATACAGTGCAGAGGCAGAATGTGTGCTCCTGTCTCAGGAACATCAGCTTGAGACAAGTGTGATATGGAGGTGGACCTGGTTCCTGTCAGACACCAGGACCCCATCCACCCTGCCTCCATCACACAGGCTGTGTCTCCTTCTTCCCCTTTCACCTCATCTTCTGCTTCCAAGAGGGACAGGAGGCTGACAGAGGACCTCAAGCAACACTATGAAAATCATTACTCTTTGTCTAACTCAGCACAGCCTCTGGTCATGGGCGCTTCTTGTCCACTTCATGTAATTATACATTGACTCCTTTTACCTGAGTTTGTTGACCACCTTCCCTGTGCTGTGCCCCCTCTTTTCTGATCAAGAAAACAGCAAAACACCTGTCTACAGTCAACTTAAATCTTGTGAAAACAAGAGAGATGGAAGAGAAAATTGAATAAGCAAGATGTGCTCCATCCTCACCACAAAATGCCATTCACCCTTTAAAAAAAGAAAAAGAAAAAGTCAACAGATACAAGAACACGGAAGACCCTTGCAGACATAATGCCCTGAGAAATAAATCATTCTCAGGATCACAGCAGCTGTGTGTATCCATGGCCGTGAGAGACATAGTGGTCAAGGGCATGGAGACAGAGCACTGGAAGTGTGGCTGGGGTGGGGACAGGAAGGAGGGAGTTATTATATAATGAGAACCAAGTAAGTTTGGGAAAGTGGGCATTTCTGGGTCTGGATGGTGACGACAGTTGCATATGGAGTGAATGTACTTAATGCCATTTTGTCCATTTTAAATGGATTAAGAGAGTGGATGTTAGTGAGTGTATGTTTTACCACAAATGTCACACCAGCACTAATGAGAGGTGGGCACATGTTTTTCAGAAGAACTGGTGACTCCTGACTCTGAAGGGTTGGAATGGAATCTGGACTGCTGCAGCAGGCTGGTGTGCAAGGTTGCTCTCAGGAGCTCATTTTTGGGCAAGAAGCTCAGACACAATGTGCCCTTCCCATGAATATTTCCTGGGAAATGGTATCTGGGAACAGGATGAGCTTGGTCAAGGATTCTGGGCTATAGCATCACTGAGATGAGAGAAGTGTGTGAGGTGGATGTGTGGGGTAAAGGGCAGAGGGTGAAACATGTCCTTAGGGAGCAGTACATTACAAGACCTGAGTGTCTCTTGGAGGGATATATAATGTGGGTGGCATATCTTTAAGGTCAGTACTCTCTACCTCATGGTGTCACTATAATGATGGTAGGAACCCCCCATCTCACCACATGATCCTCACCACACACAGGACCCTGCTGCCCAGAATGCATGCTCCCTTCTCAGGAGACTCATTGTCACCATAAATTTTCACTTACAGTGTTCCCCTGAGACGGTAGCCAATGTATCCCTCTGAGCTCACATGGAATGGGAGTGACAAAAGTGACAAGACCTTCAACAGGTTGCATTTAGCTGTGTCTCACAGTCTCTAAAGCTTCTGGAAACATGGGACAAGAGATACCTATGTGTCATTTGAAATGCATCTCAGAGCAATGTCACAGGGACAGGTGAGTGGGGGAAGACATGACCAGACTGAGAGCCCTCTGGGGCAGTTAACCACACACGTCCCTGGGATGGCCAGGGCCACAAGCAGGGGCTCAGTTCTCTTCCTTCACATTGGGGCAAGGGATGGAAAATCGTTAAAGAACATAGGTGTCCCCTGGGGCACAGATATGCTGCTCCTAGAGCAGGTGATTTCACTGCTCTCCCAGGGCATGACCCTCTCTTTCCTTCTTGATGGCCATACTGTCCAGTGCCCTGGAAACCTCATAGGTGTCTCCCACTGTTTCCAGGACAGTGTTACCATCTCCAAAAAAGATGTCATGAAAACCCCATATGCCTGTACAAATCTCTCACTTTCAGCTCTTTGTCGACAAGTACAAAATCTCCTGAGACTTTTGTCACCTGAGGCAATCTCATAACTGTTGCATTGATGTTTTCAGTTTCTTATGTGTGCCCCAGGTCTCACTGTGCACTATTAAATAATGGGGACTAGAGTGGGAAGTTTTTGCGCGTATGGAGGGCTTGTGAGACTCAGGGAAGAAAACCTGATTTTAAGCACTCACCAGGCTGTTAATTTCCATCATGTGCTTCACCTCAGTTTAGTGATTTAATGAAAGATATACTTGCTCTGCACTTTGGTTTCCCTTTATCTGTCACCTTGGCCCATCATGAGCTCCTAGTTCCCTTCCTAGGACATCAGCCTCTAGATGTACCCCCATTCAGGCTTTAAAGTGTACTCGAAGATTTCAGTTTTTATACAGAACCTCAATGACAAGGAAACAGGCCGTTATCCACACACATCTCAGAACACCTGCTGGCCCAGAGTGAGTGCCTGTGTTTCTGGGTGAAGATGACTCCAGTTTCTCAATGTTCCATGAGGTCTAAGAACCTTGGAGACTTCCTGAATGCCTCATCTGTGGGAAGAGGCTGCCTATACTGTCCTTTGGTAAGTGAGATGAAAGGAAGGACATAGCATGTGTAATACCTGTCTCATGTGAAGTACCAGAGCTGTACTGGTGGAAGAACCTGACCAGTGTGATGCATGCCCTGGAGTTGGCCTGAGACAGAGGCTGCATCTGCACCATGACCTGCAGGCCCAGGGACCTCAGCCAGGTCAATGGAGAGACTTTTTTATTTTACTCCTATTTTTACATCAATATTTACACCAACTGTTATCTTTTATAAAATTATGATTTTCCAATCTTGCAAAAATGAATTTACTCCATGCGATTTCTTGAACTTGGGCGTCTGTCAGGGTATAATGTCAATCTGCTTTAATATCCACTTTAATAACACATGAAATTAAGAGAGTGGTTCCTCATCCAGTCCATCTTCAATTTTTAAATGTGGATAGAAGGGCTGTCCATTGGCATGATTCAACGTTGTCTCATAACCCAACCATTCTCCCATCTCTGATCCATGCCATCCAGTCTGAGAGACAAAAAGGGCTCAGGGACCAGAGGGACATGGGGCAGTGACCTAAGCCCTTTCTTACTTATGAGAACAGATTCCCCTCTATGCAAATTTTCTTCTCAAATCCAGTTAAATTTTTCTCTGGGCTGTGGGGTTGCACAACTGTCTCCTGACAGAGGGCTGAGGTTTCTTGAGAAGGCAGTACTGTCCTCTAGAGAAGATGAGAAAGCTGGGTCTCTTCCTCTGCTTGGTGACAGACCCCCCTGGGTGAGTGTTTCAGGTATCAGAAATAGTCTTATGGGATGAGGGTGACTTCACATGACTGACAGGGTCCGATGCAACTTGTATCAAGGTGTCCTTTCCCAGATGTGGCTGCAGAAGTTGAGTCCAGGACTGGTGAAGCTCTCACAGACCCTATCCTTCACCTGTGCTGTCTCTGGATTCTTTATAACAAGCTGTGGTGTGCATTAGAACCACAAGGCTCCAAGGAAGCAGCTGCAATGGGTCAGTGCTATGTGGGTTGGTGGAAGTACATATTACATCCCAACGCTGAAATCTAGACTTAGCATCAGCAGGCATGCCTCCAAGAGCCAAGTTTATTTAACACTGAGCAGTCTCACTCTTGAGGACATTGCAGTGTATTACTGTGTGAGAGACACAGTGAGGGGAAGTCAGTGTGAGCCCAGACACAAACCTCCCTCGGGGAAGCAGGAGGGCTGTCCTGCGGGGCCACTCAGGACACCAGAGGGCCCTCTCCTCTCCCCAATAATAGAAAACAGCCCAGGGACAGGTGTGGACCTGGTGTAGACTGAAGGACCTTCCTCTTGAGAGCAGGGATTGCCTCTCAGATTTCATAGCTGCATCCAGAAACCCTGCCTTCTCTGTGAATCTGGTTTCTGATGTTTTTACTGCAGGCAGTAAATAAGAAAGTAATAATGTTTGCAGATGAAATATCAGCAGAAATGACAGACTTCTTCTTCAGCAAGTTCCTATTTTTCCTTTCTTAAGAAAGTGCATCAGAGTTTATTATGAAATTATATTTAAAATGTGACCGAGGAGTGTTTGATCCAGAATAACAAACTCTATGTTCATAGTATAACATAAGTACATACTTACAGGCCCTTTATTTGTGTTTGAAAAAGCTACAGATATCCCAAAAGTTTTTCTAATTTTGAAGTAGGCAAACTAGGAAACATGCATGAATGGAATCTACTCAGCAATTAAATAATGATCAGGTAACACAGGAAGCAATGCCTGTGAGTCTCAGGAATCACTCAGTGTGGAATGTGCCAGGATAAGGGACTCCAAAGGGGTGTATCATGGTGCTCACAGGTGCATACCAGGAGGACAGTGGGAGGTGGGACTTTCTGTCCCTTTCTCGCTGTTGCCAGGTTGGAAGCTACACTCCATGTAAACTTACCACACGCTCATTCTTCCCAGGGCCTGATGAGTGGACTGCTCCACATATGGAAGCAAACACCTCCAGGCTCCTGTGAATGCACTGTGTCCTCCACCAGGTCTGCTGTTGTCCTGACAGCAGCTGTCTCCTCCAGGTGCTTGTCTTTGGTTCTTCCACAAGTACAGGACCCCATGGCAGCTGAGACTCTACTGATCTCCCTTTCTTGCAGTGGCTTTTCACCTTATCCAGACCTCCAACACTTCTATACTCTGTTTCATCATCATGAGAAAAGATCTTGAGTCTACCTGATGGGTGATTTGTAGCTATTTTCCTGAGAAAACTGTGAGACTGATTATTCACCTGCTGCTGGGGACAGAGTTGGCTGCACTCCACACTCAGTAAGAAGCTGAGTGCTCAGATATAATTATGTGGCAGCACTTGTCTCCATGGCCCTCTTGCTGTGGTGGGTGAACCCAGCCACACAAGTCAGAGTGGGATTGTCAGGGACCCAGCCTGCAAGTGGACTATTCCCAGGGCAAGGCCTCCATCTCAGGAATGGGGTCAGTTGGATAGAGTGAGCCCTGTAGTTTGCTGGCAGCTGTATGGATCCCAACCTTAGTGGCCAGCACTTTGTGGATGAATGTAGGACACTGACATCTTTTTTAGAAAAGGAACCTGTGACCACGGGCTGGCAACACATAAACTGTGCTCTTAAAAGTGTCTGTCTTGAATGCATTTGCTGCACTGGAATTGGGAAGGGAAGGGTGTGCCTTGACATATGTTGCCTCGGTGTTCTCACTGCTGGAATCTGTTCTGAAGCGAATTATTCTTCATTGTCAGCATTCCAATAGGATCACCCCCAGTCCAAGTGGGATTTTTAAAAACCATGTCTGTGTTCTGAATAGGACTGAAGCCATTATACATCTTCATGCTCTCACACTGGAGTTGAAGTCCTGCCTGCCTCCACTTGTTTGATGAGAACTCCATGTAATATCTACGCTCAACACAAACCAAATACACATGATGCTTGTTAACTCCAGGTGCAGCGGTGGGCAGGTGACCTCTGGAACCCAATCACCCTGAATAACAGGATGCTTCTTTGGAAAGGCAGACCAGCATGCCCCTCCCATGAGCTCTGGTCAACCACCATACTGCCCCCAGCAGCTGTGTTTGGACTGTCTGAGAATCATGATGTAAACAGGGCTGTTTAGTGTTCACTCAACTGTGCTCATGTCTCTTCACTCAGTGTGTTGTCCTCATGGTTCATTGTGTAGTTGCTTACAGCAGGATTGCCTTTGAATTACCCTGTAAAAATGAAACAACAAAGTGAGCGAAATCCAGTGTTAATCTGAGAGTAAAATAAAAGTTACTTATGAAATAAAGTATCAGGCAGAAACCTAAATACTGCCTTGAGTAGGGGTGAAGGCAACGGGTGTCTGAGACATAGAAAGAAATGCAGGTACAGGACTAGAGGGGATGAACTTCTATCATTGCAGACAAGCTAAGTTAGTCTTTAGCTGCATGTGGGGTACAAATTTGAAGATTGTCTGCAGTTTTTAATCAAGCAGTCAGGATACATATTCCCTGTTAGGTGTGCAATCAACTGTTGGAAATGCAGTACCAGGGGCCCAGTGCAAAAGTTGACTGTGCTGAGTCCACACCCTGCATATGTTGGAGAAGGAACACATGGCAGGTGGTTTGTCTGAAATGGTTGTTTCCACTTTATTTTAATACAGCCCCTCTCTTGTTACCTTCTCAAAGTGAGGTCCTGTCACATGTGATGTGCCCCTCACAAATCCCTGAGTGGACAACATGTTAGATTCATTACAGACGAGCTCCACAGCAGACACCCAAACCTGATTCTGCTTCAAGATGGAAAATTCCAGGCAGGGAACACCTGTTTCCCAAGTTTTTGCTCCAGCGCTGCAAACACCACCCTGCTGTGGGAGCCCGCCAGGCCGCAGGGGACCAAGGACAGAGCCCCCACTGTGAAAATGGTGGAGGGACTTGGTTTCTGGTCCCTGGAGCCGGCGGGTATCTTGACATCTTCCGGACCTTCTCCTTCTCAGCCTTGAAGGAAAGAACAAGATCTTGGCATATGCGTCATGTTCCAAGAAAGTGATAGTCATGAGGACACTGTTATCTTTGGGCTCATGTTCTCAGGATATGAGAACATCTTGCCCTCTTGATAGCCTTCGGGAGTGTACAAACTTTTGTAAAACAGCATTGTTCTCAGGCCACTGCAGTTCTGCATATAAGCCAGCAGTTCCTTAAATAAATTTGCCATTTGCCAGCAGAGCACTTGGTCCTCTCCATTCTTTAAGTCCCTCGCCTCACCTCGCGACCACCCTTGCTGCCGCGGGCGGCGGCACCCTGCTGCCTGTGTTCATGTCCAGTGCTGACTCAGAGACCTCACCTCCATGGGGTCACACAGTGCTGGTCCTTCCTGATGGCTTAGTGCATGTGTTAGTGATGCACATTTACTACAATGATAGATATTTACTTGATTTATCATATTTCCTCAGATATCTGTGACTACTTCTTCAGAAAGGATGTTTAGATGATGCAGTTCTCAAGTGTGTTAATACATGATGACAACATCTACACAGAGGATAAACATAAAGTGCCTGAACTAATTTGGTGGCACATGTACCTGATACATGCTTGAGAAATCCAGGACAGGTCCATGATCCTGTGGAAATGAGAACTTTCTCAGTGTTCTCCTCAGTAGGAACCACCTGTGTCATTTCCCAGACAGAGAAAACCAATCAGATGCTCTCCTCTGTCCCTGGAACTAAGTAGATCTCAGTACTAACTGGGCTGATGAATTGAGGACATGGAGTTCACACATAGAACATCACCAAAGCTCCTCCATGACTGACCCCAGAGAAGACCACCCTTGAATTGGAGTCTAAGTAATGATCAGCACGGTCTGAGTTCTCACCTGTGAAACCTTGGTCAGTGCAGGAATGTCCATGAGGGTTGAACCTGCAAACCAAATGAAGCAGGAGACTGAGGTTGCTACAGAAACTGAAAGGTGCATCAGTGAGTCACTGAGCAGTGAGTCTGTCTCCCCATATGATGTAGGGTCTAAGGTTCATCAGGCAGGTGGTAAAAGAGAAGATATTCATCAGGATGGAACATCCAGAATGGACAAAAGGCCAGCATGTCCCTCGCAGAGCAACCCATCATTCACCCACTCAGGAAGTCACACTGAGGACTATAATCTATGTAGGAGCACTGCCAACGTGGAAGAAACAGAGAATAAAGTGACCTGGAGTTTACTACCATGAAAATCTTCAGTGTGTGTGCACACCCGTGTGTGTGTGTGTGTGTGTGTGTGTGTGTGTGTGTGTGTGTGTGTTATAGAGCAGTAAATGTGCTGTAGGATTAGGAGCACATGCAAGCATACTCAGAACTTCCAATCAGTTGAACTGGAGGGCATCAGAGGCCCTTAAAGCACCAGGAACTCTGGACTCAGAGGTGTTGACTGTGTCAGTACATCAGGCAGCTCCAGGGAAGAGGATTTCTGGCAATACACAGAGCATTGGATATGAGGCTCACTACAGAGTCACTTGGGTTTAGTATGACCAGTTCTCTGCATCCAAAGATGTCAAAGCACATGGTGTCTCTGAGGAAGCATCCCGAAGTAAGTGTCCAGCCGTGAGAGGCCTATTTCCTGTGAGTCCAGACAAGAACCTCTCCTGCAGGCCACAAGCAGAGCATCAAGGGACATGTGGAATTCAGAAGTGTAGGATTCCTGTCCCAGGTGCAGGTGTACAGGGACTTAGGGAAGGATTTCCTCTGAGGTTCTGGGTCCCCCACTTCTCAAGAAACATTGAAAATAGAATTAGACTTGAGGTGAATATAAACACCCTATTCTACATGAGAAACACAGTCAATGTGGGTATGTCTAGGGCTTCTATTATCTGAAATGTAAGGGGCTGGGGGCAGAGAAGATTCTATTAACTCACTAGGGTCACAGTTTTGGGACACACTGATCCAGCAATAAGACAGGCAGGTATAAAGCTCATACTGGTCCTGATAGTCACTGTGTCACCAAAGGTGAGCTCACAATGAGTAGCATGTCCCATCAGAGCTTGTTCTTCAGTGGGAGAAAATATGTCTTCACAGAACTCAGGGACCTGACAGGGGGATTACATCCAATATCATCATTTTGGACTTGGACCCTGAGTCTCCCACAGAGAATGTTCAATCTGTCCTCTACCCTCTCACAGGTAGGCTCAAAAATCAGGAATGAAGTATTTGCCTCATGAATATGCATTGCAGACCACTCTTCCTAGTTTTAGGAATTGTACCTCTACCCCTTCTGGCTAAGGGCAAGGGACGACCTCTTGAATGTGAGCCGCAGGAGACAAGGCTTGTCTCTGGTAGCAAATGCTGCTTCAGTTTCCTCTCCCTGCCCCCAAGCTTGGTCAGAAGTCAATGAGGGGTAAGACCTATCACAGCGAAGGGCAACCTAAGCCAGACTCAATCACTTGGGAGGCCTTCATGGAGGGACTCGGCGGGCTGCAACAAAGAGGGAGCAACGGACTCTCGCCCCCCTGCTTTGACATAGCCCGGATCCCCATGTTCTCTGGGAGAGGTGCTTCCTGGCTCTAATCCCCTTAACCCTGAATGCCTGCTGGGGAAAGGTGTAGCTCCTTGCCTTGCTAGAGTATGTCCTGGGGAAAAATCTGGCATCACAAAGACTTGCTGATAAACCTGTGAAATCGGCTCTACTAAGAGTGTTTTCACTCATATGTAAAGGATTCAAGCAAGAAACCATAAAACTCTGTTCCTGATAGACTCTGACTCACAGTAAGCCCTCAGATTTCTTTGAAATGTTATCTACTGTTTGATCCTTGCTGCCCTGTATTCTTGTGTATTGCAACCCAATAAAAGGCCCTGGAGGAGAAGGTTCGAGGCCTTTTTCTCCTCAGAGAAACTGGCCTCTGCTGGCCTTTTTCCTCTGAGAAACTGGCCACTGCCCATGGCCTTTTTCCTTAGGGCAAATGGCCCCTCTCCTCCCTAAGCAGATTACATCATGTCTCAGTCATAATTACTCTCATCTGTGGCACACTGGGGGCTTGCGAGGAAAGTCGCTCCAAAATATGCAAATTAAAGAGGTGGAGTAGGTTAACATGGGTCTGTCTGTGCCCTGAGAGCATCGCCCATAGCCACACCCTTCCCTACAGAGGACATGAAGTCACTGCCTCTAATCATAAACCGAAATAGGATACCATTTTTCCTGGTGGCGCTGAATACATATAAGGGGATCACCAGTGTCTCGGTTGAAGAGTGAACCAGGGACAGTCAAGGGACATTTCCACACACTCCTGTCTTCTTTCCACAAGTGCCCTCTCCCATGTGCAGCTAGTACAGTCTGAGGCTGAGGTGGAGAAGCCTGAAGCCTCAGTGAAGGTGTCCTGCAAGGCTCTGGATACACCTTCATCAGCTATGAGATGCATTGGGTTTTACAATCCCCAGGACAAGGCCTTTAATAGATGGGGTGGGTTTACCCTAACAGTGGGAACACAAAGTTCTCCATGAAGTTCCAGGGCACAGTCACCATGACCACAGACAAGTCTGCAAGTACAGCCTGCATGGAGCTGAGCAGCCTGAGAGCTGAGGGCACAGGTTTGTATTACTCGTTGATATACAGTGAGGGAAGTCAGTGTGAAACCAGACACAAAGCGCTTTGCAGGAGACAGAAGACTTGAGCTGAGGAATATAGAGAACTGACCCATGTGGCAGTGGCAAATGTAGTTCAGCCCTGATTGAGAAAACTTCCAGGCATGAGGCAGCACATGGGAGCCATGTCCACAGATCAATTTTCATGGGTAACTAGGCCGCTTTGAGGCTTGTTTTTGCTAAAACTCCCTCACCCTGCATTGAGGCAGAAGGTTTTTACTGCATATCTTTAAAATAACTTCCTAAACTCTGTGCTAAAACTCCCAAAGATGGAGTGTAACCAGTTCAACCACTTTTCCCCTTGCATTTGCAACATCTTTTTTTTTTTGAAGTAATCAACAACACCCTTTCCTTTTGGGTATCTGTAAAAGGCAATCACCTACAGTGAAACTATTCATGGTAAACTAGGACCATCCTCCATTTACTGTGCCAAGAAAAGCAACAAAAGCCTTTCCAGGCAAGGGTATGGGCACTCTCTCACTCAGAGAGTGGCCATTTTCTCCACAGAACTTCTGTGGTCCATGTAAATTTGTTCATCATAGCCACAACATGAGGACCTGGCTGGTCGGAGTCCTCATTATTTGGCACCAAGGGACAAGGATCCAGGACTATGAGCCACTATTGTGGACAACACAAGAAGTGGGTTTGAATGCATGCATCATCTCAGGTAAGAGCAGACAACACTGAGGGATCTATGGTAAGGTTGTAGGGTATGTTAGGTTTCAGAGAAAGTGGAGTTTTTTCCAAGGTCACCCTCTCTTGCTGCTGCTTTGCACCTACACCCTCTTCACTAAGCAGGGGCCTTGTTCTCTCTCCCTCAAGCATTAGCTGCATCTCTCAGGCACAGGTCGAGCAGTTTAGAATGGTCAGGGCACTCACTGCAATAAGACACCCATGAGAGGATCAGGTAGTATGTGGACCAGGAGAGAACACTGGGTTTCCCACCAGCCACAAGTAGAACTCCACTCAACAAGAGGCACACTGAAAAACATTCACAAGCCCACCTCTGCTACACCACCCCCCCCAACTACATTTAGGATTGGGAAAATGAGCAAAGACTTTTCTTTTAATAAGCTTTAAAAATGATAACTAGTTGCAGGGCTATTTAAAAGCAACGCAGCAGATTCTTTCAGGCCTCTTCTTGCAGTCCTTTCTATTGTGCCTTTCCCTCCACCTTTCTGCATAAGGAAAAACAAATAGTGAATGAGTGTTTCGGTTTTGACTGGACTCTGAAGATCACTTTGCAGAAGAATTTATTGTTAGTCACAGGTTTTGTATAGAAGCTTTTGGAATTTGTCAAGCTCCAAAGACAAAAGTCACTTCCTCCCCTTTACTTGAGAAACTGTGTATTCCCACGTGAGTCTGAACCTTGGGAGGGGATCTGGGATCAATTACTGAGATCTGTAGGAGACTTATAGGAACCTCTAAAATGACTTCATACACCTTCTTGTTCTTCCAGGAAAGCGCAATACGAAGGTTAGTCACCTAGCACTTTGAGCCCTCCCTCACAGTCTTAGATACTTGGGGGAAGACCCAAGCTGCATATGCAGAATTAGGGTATCTGGAATGCCCCATACCCATCTCTGACTATCTTTCACCAACAGCACATTTTAACCCACCACACTATATCACCCCGATAGCTAACCAGCTAGGTTTTCAGCATAGGTGGCAGAGTGTAAAAAGACAACAATCAGAAGGAAAAAGGAGCCTTTTAACAGGAATAATGAGCTCTGATTTACCTAAAGATTAGGAAGATTAACTGCATGTGTTATAGCAGCTCCTCTGGGGAGCAGAATGTGAGGTACAGGAACAGCATGCCATTCAGCTTTCACAAAATCTAAAGGAATGCTACCCTGCTTTTCCTGACAAGGGAACCTTAGATATTAAAATGTGGGAAAAGGCAGATGACAAGCTAAAATCTGTAAAGTACAGTGATATTTCCACTGGAGTTCAGGATTTTCTGACTTGGGGATTAGTCATGACTGCCCTCATGCCTATATGAGCTAAGAAACTGGAGCTAGTCACAGAGGATGACGAGGAGTCTAGTTCAAAGGAGGAAGTCATATATGACGTAGCAGGAGAACAGGCCACAGAAGTTTCATCTACAACCCCAGCAGACAGCCTGCCTAGTAGCTATTGCTCCTTACTTTAACTCTGGGAGTGTTCCTCCTCACAGGGTGTGTCACCACCAAGAAAGACAGAAAATTCAGACATATGACCTTTCAGGGCTATGGGACAGTGTCTTCATCAGGCAGCAGAGATGGGGGGTGTTTAGATGTCCATTTGGCTTTTCCCATTATAGTCAAGGATCAAAAAAAATGTCCATGAGACCCTTCTCTTCTCTTTCCAGGGACTTAAAAAGGAGTATTAAGAGCTCGAGAGGAAGATGGCGGCAGAGTATGACAAAGGATTTCGCTTCCCTCCACGTGCCGGAGGAAAACCGGGCTGATCTGCAGAGGAGTGCACAGAATATTCAACAGGGACCCAGCATATAGGAAGGCAGGATGCCAGAAAGTGTAGCGGACACTGAATGACCAGAGATTGAGGAGAGGAGATGGCCACAGATCAACAAGGTACAAGGGAGCAATGCAGAGGCTGCAGGCCCTCCACCTAGGCTGTGCCAGGGCCATTGCCAGGTCACCCTGGTCTCTGAGAGCCTATGGCAGGCAACAAGAACCTGGGGAAAGAACTAGTCACCGGCACCCTCTCTAACCAGCAGGGCACAGATTGGAAAACACCAGGAGAGATCAGTTTGCCTGTAGTGGCAGAGAGAGGAGTGGGCATTGGGAAGCAAACCAGAGAGCTCAGATAACCCGTGGAGTCAGGATGTGGTTGCCAGTTGGGGAAGTGAGCCACCTGGGCATTCCCAGTAGCCTGAGCCAGAGCTCCCACAGTCTCAGAGAGCTTGGGATACTGGCATGGCCCCTCGAAGAGTGCCAGTCACCAGCTCCCTCCCTACCCAGCAGGGTGCAGACTGAGAAGCACTGGGAGTTAGGCTGTGGTTACCGGCTTAGGGATCTAAGAGTCCTTGTGCACTCCAGGTAGCGCACATTCCTGATAGCGCACATTCCCTACAGCAGGGGACTCCAGTCTGTGTTCCCACGGTCATGGGGAGCTGCAGGCTACTGGCAGCCTGAGAAGCACCAGGAGTCAGGCAGTTATTGCCGGCTTGGGGAACTGAGAGCACAGGACTTGAGCCTGCACCCCCACAGTCTCGGAGCTGCAGACAACTGGCAGGGCCCCTGAAAGAGTGCAAGTCGCCAGATCCATCCCTACCCAGCCAGGCGCAGACTGAGAAGCACCAGGAGTCAGGCTGTGGCTGCCAGCTTGGAAGAATTTTGAGTCGCCCTGTATGTGCAGCCAGAGCACTGGGAAAGGTCCAAGCCCGAGCCTGCCAGACCAGGAAAGCCTGGCTGGGAGTGCGCACGCTCACGCCAGGCCAGGGCTGGGAAGCCTAGGGAAAAACCTGCTCTCAGTGGTGCATGGGAGAGCGGCGCCAGTCTGGATCTTGGGAGAGCACTGGTGAGACCAGTTAAGTTCACCAAGATGAGAGAAAGGCCACACTAATAGCCCCTCAGGCTGCTGCAGCTAGTGAGACCAGAAGAAAAGGTTTGACCAGCTGGAAACCAACAAGAGGAGTAGGTGGAAGCAGAGAACACCAAGATACCTGCAGGAGACTGCACCACTGAATCTCACAGGCATCCTATCACAGAAGCTCACACCATAAACTCAGGGAACCAGAACAAATCACTTTAAGGAGCTGAGGCCAACAAGAAGAGCAAAACAAACAATGAGAAGACAAAGAAGCAATCCCCAAATGAAAGAAAATGAGGAAGTTTCAAAAAGAATGTTAGATGAAATAGAGGCAAGCCAAGAATCAGAAATTGAATTAAAAAAAAACTGGTTATCAGGGAATTCAAAGAGCTTACAATGAACTACCAGAAACTACAGGAGAGCAACAATAAACTCTCTGCAAAATATACCAACATGAAAAAGGAAATAGAAACCATCAGTAAAGGCCAAGAGGAAATGAAGAATAAAATTTCTGAACAGAAGAACACAGTAGAAGGTATGAAAAATAGAATTGATATGGTGGAAGATCACATAAGTGAGATAGAAGACAGGGTAGAAAGAATCTCCCAGACAGACCAAGGAATGGAAAAGAGAATCAGTAAAAATGAGGAGAATTTACGAGAAATGCAAGACAACATGAAACATAATAATACCCGAATAATAGAAATACCAGAAGGAGAGGAAAAAGAACAAGGGATAGAAAACCTACTTGAAAGAGTAATAACAGAAAATTTTCCTAAGTTGAGGAGAGATAAAGTCACACGGATCCAGGAATCGCAGGGAGTCCCAATCAGGTGGAACCCAAAGAGGCATACTGCAAGACACATCATCATTAAAATGGCAAAACTCCAAGACAAAGAGAAAATCCTAAAGGCAGCAAGGGAGAAAAAGGAAGCGACGTACAAAGGGGTCCCAATAAGGCTGGCTACTGACTTCTCAATGGAAACATTCCAAGCAAGAAGAGAATGGCAAGAAATATTCCAAGTAATGAGAAACAGAGGCCTACAACCAAGGCTACTGTACTCAGCAAGTCTCTCAATCAAGATAGAAGGCCAAATAAAGAGCTTCCAAGACAAAAGAAGTCTAAAAGAATATGCCTCCACCAAACCAGCTCTACAAGAATTACTAAAAGGGCTGCTTTAAGGAAAGGAAGGAAAAGAGAGAGATAGAGAGGAACACAGGTACACAAATGGCAATGAATAAGTACTTTCAATAATAACCTTAAACGTAAATGGATTAAATGCACCGATTAAAAGACATAGAATAGCTGAATGGATAAGGAAGCCTGACCCACACATATGCTGCATACAAGAGACCCACCTCAGGTCAAAAGAACACCACAGACTAAAAGTGAAAGGATGGGAACAAATTTTCCAAGCACATGGACAAGAAAAAAACCCGGAGTTGCAATTCTCATATCAGACAAAATAAACTTCAAAAAAAGCTCCATAAAGAGAGACCCAGAGGGTCACTTCATAACACTCAACGGGAGAACCCACCAAGAAGACATTAACATCGTAAATATATATGCACCCAACATAGGAGCACCCAAATATATAAAGAAAATTCTAGAGGACCTCAAGAAAGATACTGACAGGAACACAATTATAGTAGGGTATTTTAACACCCCACTGCCTATAATGGACAAATCTTCCAAACAAAATATCAACAAAGATATACCAGCATTAAATGACACCCTAGAAGAAATGGACCTAACTGATATACACAGAGCCCTCCATCCAAAAGAAGCTAAATACACATTCGTTTCAAATGTACATGGAACATTTTCAAAGATAGACCACATAAAAGGACACAAAACGAGTCTCAACAAATTCAGGAAAATAAAAATCATACCAAGCATTTTCTCTGATCACAAGGAAATGAAATTAGAAACCATCCCCACAGGAAAAAAATGAAAACACCCAAAAACATGGAGATTGAATGGTATGCTATTAAATAACGAATGGGTCAAGATTGAAATTAGGGAAGAAATCAAAAAAGCTTCTGGAAACAAATAAAAATGACCTCACACCAATCCAAAAGCTATGGGACACATTGAAGGCGGTCCTGAGAGGGAAGTTCATAACAATACAAGTCTACCTAAAGAAGACAGAAACATTTCAAACAAACAACCTAACCTGACGCCTCCAAGAACTCGAGGAACAGAAACAAAGACAGCCCAGAGCAAGTAGAAGGAAGAAAATAGCCAATATCAGAGCAGAATTAAATGATATAGAGACTAAAATCACAATTCTAAGGATCAATGAATCCAGGAGTTGGTTTTTTCGAAAGATAAACAAAATAGACAAACCTTTAAGTAGGCTCATCAAGAAAAGAAGAAAGAGGACCCAAATAAACATAATCAGAAATGAAAGAGGAGAGATTACAACTGATACCACAGAAATAGAAAGGATTGTAAGAAATTACTATGCAGAACTGTATGCCAAGAAATCTGAAAACCTAGGTGAAATGGAAAAATTTCTAGAAAAATGTAATCTTCCAAAACTCAATGAAACAGAAGTACCAAAAGCAATTCAAGAAGCAATTGAAGCAATTGCAAAAGCAATTGAAGAAGTAATAAAAAAACTCCTATCGCACAAAAGCCCTGGACCAGATGGTTTCACAGGAGAATTCTACAAAGCTTTTAAGGAAGAGCTAACCCCGATTCTTCACAGATTATTCCAAAAAATTCAAAAGGAAGAAAAACTCCCCAACCCTTTTTATGAAGCCAGCATCATCCTAATTCCAAAGCCAAATAGAGACACAATAAAGAAAGGAAATTACAGGCCAATATCGCTGATGAGCATAGACGCTAAAATCCTCAATAAAATATTAGCAAATCACATCCAACAATACATCAAAAACATCATACACCACGACCTAGTGGGATTCATCCCAGGGATGCAAGGATGGTTCAATATACACAAATTAATAAATGTAATACATCACATAAACAAAATGAAAGACATAAACCACATGATCATATCAATAGACGTGGAAAAAGCTTTTGATAAAGTTCAACACCCATTTCTGATATAGGTATTCAGAAAAATGGGATTAGAAGGAGCATTCCTCAATATAATAAAGGCCATATATGAAAGCCCTACAGCCAACATCATACTCAATGGGCAAAAAACTAAAATATTTTCCACTAAGATCAGGAACAAGACAAGGTTGCCCATTTTCACCTCTTCTATTCAATATAGTATTAGAAGTTCTAGCCACAGCGATCAGAGAAGAAAAGGAAACAAAAGGCATCTAAATTGGAAAGGAGGAAACAAAACTGGCACTGTTTGCAGATGACATGATAGTGTACATGGAAAATCCTATAGACTCTACCAAAAAACTGCTCGAACTAATAAATGAATTTGATGAAACAGTGGGATACAAAGTCAATATCTAGAAATCAAAGGCATTTTTGTATACCAACAATGAAGCAGCAGAAGCAGAAATCAGGAAAAAAATCCCATTCGATACAGCAAAAACAAAAATGAAATATCTGAAAATAAACCTAACCAAGGAGGTAAAAGACCGTGCATGCAGAAAACTACACAACACTGAAGAAAGAAATCAAGGAAGGCACAAATAAATGGAAATATATACCATGTTCATGGATTGGAAGAATTAATATAATCAAAATGTCCATACTACCCAAAGCAATTTACAGATTCATTGCAATACCTATTAAAGTACAAATGGCATATTTCACGGATATAGAACAAACACTTCAAAAATTTATATGGAACTATAAAATACCCCAAATAGCAGCTGGAATTTTGAGAAAGAAGAACAAAGTAGAAGGGATCACAATACCTGATATCGAACTGTATTACAAGGCCACTGTAATCAAAACAGCCTGGTTCTGGCACAAAATAAGGCATATAGACCAATGGAATAGAACAGAGAGCCAAGAAATAAACCCAACTCTCTACAGTCAATTAATATTCGACAAAGGGGGCAGTAAAGAGGGGCATAAAATGGAGTAAATATAGTCTTTTCAACAAATAGTGTTGGGAGAACTGGACAGCTACATGCAAAAAAATGAAACTTGAGCACCAACTAACACCATACACCAAAAATAAATCCAAGGTGGATAAAAGAGTTAAATATAAGCCTTGAAACCATTAATGCCCTAGAGGAGAACATTGGCAAGAAAATCTCAGATATTCCATTCAGCAATATTTTTACTGATATGTCCTCTAGAGCAAGGGATATAAAGGAAAGAATAAACAAATGGGATCTAATCAAAATTAAAAGCTTCTGCATGGCTAAGGAAAACAGTATCAGGATACAAAGAGAAGCAACAGCTTGGGAAAATATATTTGCTAATGATACAATCTCCAAAATATACAAAGAACACACTCGTCTCCATTCAAAGAAGACAAGCAACCCAGTTCAAAAAATGGGCAAAGGACTTGAACAGACATTTCTCCAAGGAGGGCATACAGAGGATCCAGAGACACATGAAAAGATGCTCAGTATCGCTAGCTATCAGAGGGATGCAAATGTAAACCACAATGAGATACCACTTAACACCAGTCAGAATGGCTACCATAAACAAAGAAACAAACGACAATTTTTGGAGAGGTTGTGGGGAAAAGGGGACCCTAGTTCACTGTTGGTGGGATTGCAGACTTGTACAACCACTATGGAAAACAGTATGGAATTTTCTAAGAAAACTAAAAATGAACGTGCCTTTTGACCCAGCAATTCCACTCTTGGGAGTATATCCTAAGAACCCTAAAACACCAGTCCAAAAGAACCTATGCACCCTGATGTTCATATCAGCACAATTCACGGTAGCCAAATGTTGGAAGCAACCTAGATGCCCATCGGTAAATGACTGGATCAAAAAGCTACGGTGCATTTACACAATGGAATTCTATGTTGCAGAAAGGAAGAAGGAACTACTACCCTTTGCAACATCATGGATGGAACTGGAAAACATTATACTGAGGGAAATAAGCCATGCGGTGAAAGACAAATAGCATATGATATCACCGTTAACAGGAATCTAAAGAAAACAAACAAGCAAGCAAAACATGACGAATGACACGTAAATACGGAACAGGCTGACAGGGTTCAGAGGGGAGAGGGGAGAGAATCATAGGGGAAAAGGGGATGGACTCACATGAACAAGTATAAAGGACACATGGATAATAACTAAGGGTAGGGAGTGGAAATTGGAGGTAGGTGGGGAGCACGGGGTGGGGGGCAGGCAGGTTTGGGAATATGACATATAGCTGTACTTGAGCAAGTATTAAATAAAAATTATTTTAAAAATACAAAAAAAAGATATGAAGAAAAATGTGCTTCAGTCTCTTTGTATTAGTGGGCTATTTCAAGCTATCACTGACAGGTATAGTATGGCCCCTTGTGACTGGATTGCCCTGGCCAGGAGATTCATAACCCCTGTTCAGTTTACACTCTGGCATTTGGAGTATTCTCTGTGATCCAGTAACCAAATGGCCAAAAATGCACAAATTATCCAGTCACTCTCCCTATGCTTCTTGGATCTGGTCACTTGGCTTCCACTGCAGATTAGCCTGGCTTAATCCTCAAGCTTTCACTCAAAGTGCTCAACTTCCTCTCAGAGCCATGAAGGCTGTTCCTAATTCTTGGGCCAAGGAAACTTCTTCCTTCATCCACATGTCAGAATGCTACTGAGGCATATATTGACTTTATTGATATCCTTCCGGATGCCATTGAACAGCAAATTCATAATCATAAAACATTCAAGTCTCTTTTATGACAACTAGTTTATGAAAATGCTAACAAATATTGCAGGGCCATTATAGGACCCTTGGAAATCACCACCATAGACATCTCTGAATTTATGAAGGCTTGCCAACGTGTTGGCAAAGAGCAACACAAGGCTTCTCTCTTGGCTGCTGCAATTAAGAGACATCCCAAATGTTACAGTTGTGGAAAGCCCAGTCACCTGTGCAAGGACGGTTCATCCACATTGAGAGAAGGAATAAGTAATGGCAAGCTTCCCCCCAAGGGTTTCCCACTCTGTGGCAGTGGCAGACATTGGAAAGAGAAGTTCCACTGTAAATTTGACAAAAATGGACATCCAATTCAGGGAAATTTCCAAGGGAGTGCCCACTCCAGTGTCTATAACCTCGATCAGAGCTGTCAGAATGCAATCTATAGCAGGGGACTCAAGGAAATGCACAGCTTCTGACCTTTGTGCAGCCACTCGTGGAAACACAGGGCTCGACTTGGTCACCACCAATAAGCTCATCCTAAAGGGTTGGGATGAAGCAATGAGAGCTACCACTGGTGTCTGGGGACCTCTACCCCCCAGGAAGAGTCAGTCTACTTTTAGGGAGATCTAGTATTACTACAAAAGGCATTTTTGTTCAGCCAGGGGTCATTGACTCAGACTATCAAGGGGAAATTAAAATTATGCCCAAAGCATATAGGTATTATGTTATTACTTCCCAAACACACATTGCCCAAATGTTCCTACTCCCGTACTAAAACTCAAAGACTCAAAAATCAGTGAGGGAGGAAGAAACCTTTAGTAGCACAGATAATCAATATTTTTTGGACAAAATTAATTAAGTTAAAAATAACGTGTGAGTTAAATAATTATGTGAAGTCAGGGCTTAGCCTTTAATTCTGCACTAAAGTCACTGAGATGCCCATGACCTTGGAGTGCAGACAACACTGTCCTCAACAGTGTGCATCCTTGGCAGCAGGGGCACATGAGACCCATGAACTCAGGGCAGCTGCTTCAGGATCAGGTGCAGAGGGAGCTGGGGAGAGATTTCCTCTGAAGGACTGCAACTTTCTCTTGTCAGAGAAACATCTAAAATAAGAGTTGGACATGAGGTGACTACAAATACCCTGTTCCCTCAGAGCATTTACCAAACTCAGTAATACATGAAAACCACAGTCAATAAGGACATTTTTATGGTGTCGTTATATCTGAATTCTAAGGAGATAAACATAGGGATTATTTAACTAACTCACTATGTGGGAAATTTTGAAGACACTTTGGTGTAATAATAAAATATTCAGGTAACAAGACCAGATTGGACCAGATGGTTTCTGTGTCACTGAAAGGTGAATTCAGAATGAGAAGCATGTCCTGTGGGGGCTAGTTCTACACTGGGACAAACTGTGTCTGCATAGAGCTCAGGGACCATCCAGGGAATAGATATCACCACATATGGATTAGGACTTGGTCCATCAGACTCCCACTCAGCATGGTCTCTGTGTCCTCTGCCTTCTTTCAGGTGAGGTCAGAACTTCAGCTATGGAACACTCTGATACATGCATATGCATATGAGAAGAGGTAGACTAGGTTGAATGTGGGTCTATCTGTGACCTGAGAATACCCACAGCCACACTCTGTCCTACAGACATCCTGGTGGCACAGCCCCTCAGCACTGACTGAAGCTGGAGAGCCCTCTCCCTGCTGGAAATGGCTACAGGTAGGGAGATGCCCAGTGCCTGGTTTGAGAAATGGACCTGGGAGAGTCAAGTGGGATTCCCACCCACTCCTGACTCCTCTCCACAGGTATCCACACACAGATACAGATGGTACAATTGGGGGCTGAGCTGAGGAAACCTACATCCTCAGTGAAGGTATCCTGTAAGACTTCTGGATACACCGTCACCAACTACTGAGTGCACTGGGTATGGCAGACCCCAGAACAAGGGCTTGAGTAGAAGGGACAAACTGATACTGAAAATTATGAAACAAAGTACACCCAGAAGTTCCATGTCAGAGTCACTGTGGTTGTAGACAAGTCCCTGAGCACAGCCTACAGAGATCTGAGTAGCCTGAGAAATGACAAGATGGATATGTATTTCTGTGCAGTGTGGGGACACCCTTTACTATGGAAATCCTATGTCCAACCTGCACTATGTTCCTATGACAACTGAACCAGTCAAACACCTGGCACAGCCATCTACATACATTTTTTTCTTGCACTCTGGAGGTCACAGTGAGTTTGTCAGCTGAAATGAGATTCGTTTACCATGTCTAGTAATTCATCCTCATGCATGAAGTTCCTTTTCCCATGTTGTGCATTGATACATTCGGGGTATCAGGTCCAAGGTCAGTAGATACCCATCAGGTACAACCATTGTGACTGTTTCTCATGGGTCACAGACAGACATGAATAGAGACAGAGAGAAAAAAGGGAGATGGCTCTTCTGAAATTATCTGTAGAAGAACCAGGGGGCCTGAGCTACTCCCCCTCCTGCCCTCTAATTACAGCTACTTCACATGTGCACATAAACCCAGATCCTGAGAGTGAGGGTCAGACTGAACTGGCAATCATGTACAGTTTTAAAATAAAGTTAGATCCACCAGCTCCAGTAATGGGAAATGTTCTGAATGACTTATTCATCCTGTAATCAATGGATATATAAAAATAATGTCCTTTCTATCAATTATTATTTTGTTTACAGCAGTTATTTTCTATTAGTGGTTTGTATCAAGATTTCCATAATCTGGCTGGTGTAGCTCAGTGGATTGAGTGTGAGCTGTGAACCAGAGGGTTGCTGGTTCAATTCCCAGTCAGGGCATATGCCTGGGTTGCAGGTCAAATCCCCACTAGGGGCCACATAAGAGGGGGCCACATAAGAGGCAAGCACAAATGGGTGTTTCTCTCCCTCTCTTTCTCCTCCTTTACCCTCCCTCTAAAAGTAAATAAATAAATAATTTTAAAAAAGATTTCCATAATCCAATTCCTAAAAGGACAACATCCTTACTCCCCAATCTCTACCTCCATCTTCAACAAAACAGATCTGGTCATGACTGAGTTTCTTCTGTGTCTAAATATTTGAATCTGGTTCTAATACAGAGTCTGGAAAATAACAACAAAAGGAGGCAGTGAGGCCGCTGCATATTCAGCACCAAACTTTGTTCTATATACATGAACCGATAGTGCTCTCTGCTTCTCTGTAGGGTACACACTTCTGTCCCCCATGAGTCCTGGGCATCTCCATACACAGATGCTCCATCTCCCCCAACACTGAGTCCATGTGCTCTAGGGTCACACTCTGTTCTTAATTCTTACTCTGGTTGCTTTGTATGGGAAACAGGGTCAATTGCAACTTCCTGTAACATGAACAACAACCTCCTGCTCTTTGCATTCTCCCTCTGCCTGTAAGCATTAAATGCTCTTGGTGAGTTCATTACTGGTGAATTTCAAAGGCATAACTCATTTTAAATCCCTCTCTTTTATGAGAACTTACTCTCCTAGGTCATGCACCATCTCCACCCTTCAACATATCACACTCTGAAGCCATGTAGTCCATGTCAGCGTCCAACACCAGAGCTCCATATATAGCAGAAAGGCATGCACATGGATTTCCTCTGCTCATGAAAAGAAGCCCATCCCTGACCCTGCATCTCTTGGGCAGGAGCCCAGCCCAGGACTCCCAGGTGTTCCCAGTTCCTGCTCAGGACAGAACACAGACCTCTCACCATGGACTTTGGGCTCAGTTGGATTTTCCTTGTTTCTACTTTAAGAGGTAATTTATGGAGAATGTGAGACACTGAGCATATGAGTGGACATGACTGAGAGAAACAGTGAAGGGTGACAGTTTCCTGACCAACATCTTTGTGTTTGCAGGTGCCCAGTGTGATGTGCAGCTGGTGGAGTCTGGGAGAGGCTTGGTGAAGCCTGGGGGTTCCCTCAAACTCTCCTGCCTGGTGTCTGTATTCACCTTCAGTAGCTACAGCATGAACTGGATCCACCAGGCCCCAGGGAACAGTCATGAGGTATAGTGGTAGTAGCATATACTACACCAACTTTGTGAAGGTCCGATTCACCATGTCCAGAGACAATGGCAATAACAGGCTCTACGTGCAAATGAACAACCTCAGAGTTGAGGACACTGCCGTGTATTGCTGTGCGAGTGACATGGTGAAGGGAACTTAGTGTGAGCTCAGACATAAACTTCGCTGTGGGATACACATGGGCTGGCTAGGAGGGAGCATTCAGGATACCAGGGGGTGATAAGGTCACAGTGTGCCCAGTTACCAGCTTGGAAGTAGCTGCAGATCCTGTTTAAAGGCTTGTTTCCTGCCAGGTGTAGGATTAGCTCTCCACACAGCAGTTTCCCTCTGCAAGCCTCCCTCCCTTCATGCTTCTGTGCAGACCTCTTCAGTATCTGAATTAGAGGATTGTTGTCATATGAAGAAAACATTCTCACATGTTAAATGTTGAGGAGTCACATGCATTTGTTTTCTCTTATTCTAATGAAACATCAATGAATCATCAAACCTCCTGACCCAAATCAGTTGAATTCAACCAGAGGCTCTGCTGGACCCAACAAGGGGCCTATCTCCGCACATCTAAGAGTCCAAGCTGATCAGTAGCAGGTCACATGCATGCTGGACAGTGGGCACCAGAGTTGTAGGAACCCAGTTCCAGAAGGAAAAAAAAAACAGGGGTGATGGTAATTGACTTAATCCCACGTCCATTACATCAATAGCAGTTGACATCATGTGGATGTAGAGGGACCCACTCCACATCATGCTGTGGATGTCCAGGGTGATGATGTCACACAGACAGAGGGACTGTGGAATGTTTGTTCCTTCATTGAGGAACCTGTTGAGAGCAGTGCAGACTTTTCGCCGATCCAGGAATTGCTGCATCACATCAGATCCAGTGTGGTCCAGGCTTTATTGTTCATCCCTGAGCAAGGTTCTGCTCACAGGAGTGATTTGCATGGTTTTCATCTCCCACTTGCATCAAACTAGGGAGAATTCCTGCTTCCAAGTTATATTCCCTACGCATGTTTGCAGGAGGAGAGAGAGGAGTGAACCTCAATATGTCAGCATCAAGCATCAGACATCAATCACTAGAGCCTGGCTCCTTATTTCACTGAGCAACTGGAAGTATGAGGGAGAACAGAGAGCCACCAGTAATTATGGATAGAAAAACAAATTTATTCATAGAAAATTGGAATAACAGTTATATGTATGCAGTAAGATGGGAAATAAGAAATTACATGAACCTCTTTGTTCAAAGTGCAGGTTGGAAACTTTGCACTCTACAAGTTCATCCACTTATCCTGAAGGGCTTGGGTCCACTTTTGGCTTCTAAAGGTGAGAAGCATCCACAGATTTATGGAGATCCTCTACTCACATTTATGGGGGGGGTGGCTCTATTGAAGTAGCCTTCAAAATAGGTGGAATCATGATTGATCTGTTTGTTGGTGCTATGAGCTGGTGTTAATGTAACTTAAAGACTTACACATTAAAACCTGAAAGTCATGTGATGGTGTTAGGGCATGAAGCCTTGGGACAAGTGATGTTCCCAAGGTGAAGCTCTCATGAATGTGATCATATCCTTTGTAACAGAAGACAGAAGAAGCTCCCATGTCCCATCCACCCTCTGAGATTACAGCAAACAGCCACAAGGGAGGGGTTCCTACCAGTCATCAAAAGTGCCGGCATCTCTTCCTGAATTTATCACATCCAGATCTGTAAGAAATAAATTTCAGTTTTTCATCAATCTCACAGTCAACAGTACTTTGTCACAGCACCCAGAATAGATTAGGGCTGTAGTCTAACATGATCATAAGGACTGAATCCTTGGGGTTTCACTGCCTTATCTGTTGTAAAAAGTAGAGCATGAATGTTATTGCAGTGATGTCCAAGTGTAATTATTCTCAGTTGATTTCTTCGAAAGGCAAACTTTTCTTTTTTAATATTTTATTTATTTATCTTTAGAGGGGAAGGAGAGAGGGAGAGAAATATCAAATGTGCGGTTGCCTCTCCTGTGTCCCCTGCTGGGAACTGGCCTGCAACCCAGGCATGTGCCCTGACTGGGAATCCAACTGCAATACTCTGGTTCACAGGCTCACGCTCAATCCACTGAGCTACACCAGCCAAGGCCTGAAAGGCAAACTTTTCTGTTGGTAGGTTATGGAGGCTCCTAAAAAGATGTAACAGGAAGGAGGTATTAGAAGTGGGTATAATCCATGATAACTTTTATTACTTACCATATCACCATGGAGCTAGATCAAGCTTCCACTGGAGGTAAAATCTATAAATTCAGGGTCACTGCACAAATTGTTACTGTCACCATTTTAGAGGGACATGACCGATGAGCTCATGAGGGTATAGAGCAAAGAACACTCAGGAGGAGGTTTGGCCAAGAGAGTTTCAGGGTTCACTTAGTTTCTATCAGTTTAACTAAGCCTGCCATTTTTAAAAATTCCAAGAGACTGTATATAATAATGACATATGGTATTTGGATCATAGCAGCAACTTACAGGATAATGACTGGTGTACTGTGTGCACATTGGGCATTTGATGTGACAGTCAGTAAGCCTTTGTGGGAGGAGAAGGAAGAAACTGAGTGCAGAAAGTGTCCAGAGCAGGTAAAATTTTCTGCACATGTTCCTTCCTTCTTCCCACTCTCTTTCTCTACAATGATGGAGTCTCGGTGCATGGATGTGCAATGGACAGGGCTTCTGCCTGGAAAGAACAAGACAGCAGCCCTTGCAGTGCGCACTGACCTTAGCCAGGGTGGCTGATGATGGGGGTGAGCCTCTATATGTGTTGACACATAGGCAAGGTCATGCAGGGCATTTATTCAGAGATGAAGAGCATGAAACATTGTACAAGTGGAATGTTGCCCTAGATTAAATTGTGTTAAAATGACTGAAGGTAGAAATTAGCAACAACAAGAATAACTGCAGCACACAGACTAACCAACCTCTTAGAAAACTCACTATCACAAGGATGCTTGTCCCTCTGAGTTGAGAGTAGTCCCTCAACTATGGACTTCAGTTTTCTGTTCCAAAGTTCAGGAGCATATGCAAATTGGCACTCCATGTGCTGATATGCCCAGCCCTGTCACTGTCCCTGACATTTAGGGAGAGCATCCTCAGCTTCTATGCAGTTTGCAGTTCCTGCAGCAATTAACCTGGAGGAAGCTCCATGATGTTTCTGATGAGCTGGACACTGGCTATGGCACTTTTAAATGGTGGCATTATGAAGAAAGGGAGGCTTAAGTGTGTGTCCACTTCTAAGAGGAGTTTGTTTTCTGCATGTTTTTTATATAATTTGCAGCTGATGGAGTCTGGGGGCACCTGAGACAGCCTGGATGTCTCTGAGACTCTCTTGTAAAGGTTGTTGATTCAGTTTCAGTGACTACTGTATAAACTGGATCCACCAGCTTCCAGGAAAAGGATTATAGTGGGTAGGTTTAATTAGAAACAAAGCTAACAGTCACACAAGAGAATATGATGCATCTGTGAAAGGCAGATTCACCATCTCAAGAAATTGATTCTAAAAACACTGCCTATCTGCAAATGAACAGACTGAGAGCTGAGGCCATGGCCTTGCAGTATGGTAACACAGATATTGGGAGGGAAACTCATCATGAGCCCAGGACAAACTTCTCTGCAGGAGGACCTGTGAACATCAAGGGGTGATGAGTGTCCCTGAACACAGGGACAAGCACTGGATAAGTTGCAGCAGGAGGTTTTGACTGGTTTCCTGTTTGTTTGTTTTTTTTTTCTGTAACAGTTTCTCTCATGCAGCTTCTCTGGGTTGTTATTCTGTGCTCACCTCTGAATTTTCAGATTAAAAATGTCTGTTGTGCCCTGGCTGGTGCAGCTCAGCGGATTGAGCATGGGCTTGTGAACAAAAGTGTCACGGTTCAATTCCCAGTCAGGGCACATGCCTGGGTTGCAGGCCAGTTGCCAGCAGGGGACACACAAGAGGCAACCATACACTGATGTTTCTCTCCCTCTCTCCTTCCCTTCCCCACTAAAGATAAATAAATAAAATCTTTTTAAAAATGTCTGTTGTAAACACAGACATTTCCTCATATGCAAAAGACAGAGTCTTTTTCACATACACTTGTGCCCAATTTCAATAAGAATTCAAACCTTCTGAACTTAGTCAGCTTAATCTAACCAGAGACTTTGCTGGACACACCTGTATAGTACAGTCACACACAGTTCAGTTTCCAAGCTGGCTATCAACAGGGCTCATGCATGCTGGAAAGGGTCACCAGAGGCATATGGCCACAATGGCAGGGCATTGACTTGGCATTATGCTCACAACACCAGACATAGGTGACACCACACAGAGGCAGATGGGCCCAACAAGCTTGGTGTGGATGTCTAGGATGATGACAAGCACATATCAAAGGCACATGGACTGTTTATCACACACATATGTGACATATCTTGAAGAACAAGAAAGGCCCTTCAGCAAGGTAAACGTGCTTTGGTTGAGCCAGGGCTTTTGTTTTCTTGAGGTGGTGGAGGAGGGGGAACTGCTTACAGGGGTCATACGGTTTCAATCTCCCAGAGACATTAAAAGAGGAGATCCACTTTTAGGAGTATATCATAAAAACTCTGAAACACCAATCCAAAAGAACCTATGCACCCCAATGTTCATAGCAGCACAATTTACGAGAGCCAAGAGTTGGAAGCAACCTAGATGTCCATCAGTCAGTGACTGGATCAAAAAACTATGGTACATTTACACAATGGAATTCTATGCAGAAGAAAGGAAGGAGGAGCTCCTACCCTTTGCAACATCATGGATGGAACTGGAAAGCATTATGCTCAACAAAATAAGCCAGACGGTGAAAGACAAATACCATATGATATCATCGTTAACAGGAATATAGACAAGAAAACAAAGGAGCAAGCAAAATATGACCAATGACACTCAAATACGGAACAGGCTGACATGGTCCAGAGGGGAGAGGGGAAAGAATCACAGGGGAAAAGGGGATGGACTCATATGAACAAGTATAAAGGACACATGGACAATGACTAAGGTGGGGGGTAGAAATGGGAGGGAGGTGGGGAGCACTGGAGGGGGGCAGGGCTGAGAATATAAGACAGAAAACTGTAGTTGAACAAGAATTAAAAAAAAGAGGAGACCCAGACTATCAGATTTCCTGTGTAAGGCAGAGGAAGAAAAGAGAGAGCAATGAGAGTTCATTTGACAGCAATCACACTACCTATTTCAGTTAACAACCATAAAAATTGAACAAAAATTAGATAAAGATCATTATGTGTGAACAACAACCATGCCCACAGAAAATGAAAAGAAGAACAATTGAAGAAAGCAATTGATGTTGATGATTGATTATGGTGGTGGTGGTGATGATGATGATGATGATGATGATGATGATCCTTTACTCTTTTTCCTCTAAGTATTGAGAGATATTATAAATGGATCCCCAAAGAATTATGCAGCTTGGGAGAACCCTGGTGTTACCAGATGAGTAATGATATGAGAGCTGTCTAACTCCTCATTCCCTGGACCTGTGACACTGATTTCCACAGGTAGCAGTGACACTCTAAAATGTGAATGTGGGTAACAAAGAATCCTATTTCCACTTGCTTGCAATGGCATGTTCTTTGTTTCTCTTGATCTCTACCTGAAGAATCTTTAACATTTGTATTTATAACTAAATCCTGTTTTCGAGATGATATAAACTATATGTATCATGCTCTGCATTTCCTTTTGAATTGTCTCTTTAAAAGACTTTAAACACATATATCTAGTAAACCATGTCGTGGAAATAGGGTTTATTTCCATATGTGACTCGAACTAAGTCCAGCATCCTCCCCTTACTCATTTACAAAATGTCTGCTCTAGTCCCTATGTCTGCTTTAACCAATGAACATGAACAACTGAGGCTATTTTTCTAGAGAGTTCTTTGTAAAATAGCAGAATAAAAATCCATTAAAATATCTATACATTACATTTTGTTAAAATTAAAAAAGGTTGCCCCAACCAACACCCATTAAGCCAATAAGTAGGTACATGTAGACATTATAAATGTGTTTCCAAGCCACATCCCTTATGGAAGAAAGTGTTTATTATACCTTTAAAAGGCCATACGTCGTGTGGGAGAGCCCAGCACCCTCCAACTATAAAGACCATCACCAGGAAGAGGGCTGAGGGAGGTTTGGAGAGAGGGTTATCTGTCAAATTAGAAGGTCCCATTTCTGTGATCAAATCTGTGCTAGGAATTCCCCTCATCTACCTTCTTCTGAACATCAACATCACTGACAATGGTAGACTTAGAAAACAGGTGAGCCCTGGCTGGTGTAGTTCAGTGGATTGAGCGTGGGCCTGTGAACCACACGATCGCAGTTCGGTTCCCAGTCAGGGCACATGCCTGGGTCGCAGGCCAGTTCCCAGCAGGGGACTCACGAGAGGCAACCATACACTGATATTTCTCTCCTTCTCTCCTTCCCTTCCCCTCTAAAGATAAATAAATAAAATATTTTTAAAAAAGAAAGAAAACAGGTGAGTTAATCAGCTGCCATAATATTTTGACACAAAAAGAATTCTGGGTTGTATGCATACATAATCAACATTCTCATTTCTCATCTTCTATGCATGTGGAAATGTGAGTGTTTCTGATGTGACTAGTTTGGAGTTTCTGCAGTGTGTTCTAGGCTTGAAGTAGGGAAGAGCTTCCACAGGGTTCTGTAGCCACAGTCACACTTCAACCTTAAGAATCTAGAATGCCCCAGCTGCCTATGTTTGAGAGGTAGTTTCTCAGAACAAGAAGCAGTCATGCATGAAGAGAAACATGACTTTGAAAATGAATGTGCTTTATTTTTTATTTTATACAGCAAATGATGGCATTATTCTCTCCCACCTCCAGGGAAAATCCTCCATGATCTGTGGGGCTCACAGCTCCTCCTCACCTGTGTCTGAGGTATGTGTGGAAGGTAGAACTCTGCTCTAGCAGAAGATGAGACTGCTGGGTTTTCTGTACCTAGTGACAGTGTCACAGGATGAGTGTCTCAGATGTCAGACATGGGTCTATAGGATGGAGGTGACTGCACTTGACTAACAGGGATTGATGTTCCTTGTCCCTAGTGTTCTGTTTCAGCAACAACTGCATGAGTCAGGCCCAAGACTGACGAATCTCTCCCTCGCCTGCACTGTCTCTGGATTTTCTATAATGAGATATCCTGTGCCCTGGACTCACAAGGCTCCAAGGAAGGGTCTGCAGTGGTTTGGTGATATAAATAGCGGCGGAAACACACAGTCTAAGTCAAAGTTGATATCTCACCTCAGCATCACTAGGGACACTTTCAGGGTCCAACTTTATTTAACGCTGGACAGACTGAGAACCAAGGACATAGCTATATACTACTGTGTGCAACACACAGTGAGGGGAAGTCAGTCTGAGCCCAGACTCAACTATCCCTGCAGGAAACAGAAGGGCTTGGTTGCAGGGGTCACTCAGGAAACCAGGAGGCACACAGGTCCCACCAATCATAGAGAAAACCCATAGGGGCAGGTATGGACTTTGGCAGTTAAAAAATGTACCTTCTTTTGGAGCAGGAGTTTTCTCTCAAAACTCTCAGCTCCAACCAGACACAGTTCTTCCTTCTCAATGAATCTATTTCTTCAGATTCTCACTGCAGACAATACATAAGGATGTGACACTGTCCACTTGCAGATGTCATATGGGCATGACTGTGGATCTCTCCTTCACTAAGTCACTCTATGTCCTGTTATTGTCTCTTGACAAAGTGAATCAAATTTGCATGTAAAATTGTATTTGACCTGAGTCCTTCACATACCTGTAGGCATGTTTGCTCTACAAGAACAAATTCTATGTCCATAAGCATAAATATGCAAATATTTAAACCTCTTTATTTTCATTAGAATCTATAAACATCCAAGATGACATTAGAATTTTAAGATAAGCAAACTAGAGAGCATCCATGAATGTAATTCTATACAGTAGGGACAATAATGGTCAGCTGATACAGACATCAGTGCAGATGACTCTCAAGGATCACTCAATGTGGAAGTAGTAATGCTCAGAGATTAAAAAGTACTATGTACTGGTGCTCACATGGCCAACCCAGATAAGTGATTGGTTGGGCTTCCTGTCACTTTCTCTTTGCCCCCAGGTGTGAAGTGGCAGTAAGTAAAGACTGATGGTTCCATGGTTCTCAGCAGGTCCTGATAAATGGACAGCTCCACACAGGGAAACAAACACCTCCAGACTCCTGTGAATGCAGTGCCCATGGCCAGTTCCAATGTTGTCCTGACAGCAGTTGTCTCCCCCAGTAGCCTTCATTTGTGGTCCTCCCACATTTGCAGGACTCCGGGGCAGCTGAAACTCCTCTGATTCCTGTCACCTGCAAAAGCCTCCCAACACACCCAGGCCTTCAGCACCTCCACATGTTAAAGGAACGGACATCATCTTCATGGGAATAGATATGTAACTCTACCTGAAGGATGATTCACAGCCTTCCCCCTGACAGAGATCTGAGGCAGGTAATTCACCTGCTGGTGGGGGGAAAGATGGATGTTCTCCACACTCAATAAGGATCTGAGTTTCAGATCTGATTACATGGAAGCTAGTGACTCCATGACCACCTGTCTTGGTGTGTGAACCCTGCCAACAAGTCAGGGTGATACAGTCAGGGAACCAGTGTTTCAGTGGTGCTGTGTCCAGGACAAGGCCACAATCCTAGCAGTGGGGTTGATTGGACAGAGTGAATCCTGTCACTAGGTGGCACCTGCCTGGAGCTCAACCTCAGCAGGCTGAATGAAGGGCACTGAAGTCTTCTCTGGAAAGGGGGCCTTGTGACCAGGAGGTGGCACCTTGAAGTTTGCCATCTTTTTTTTTTTTTAGGATTTCCCCTCTACCCTCTTTTCCTTAAGCTTTGTTATTGCAAAGTTTAGTTTGCACAAAATTTAGTTTTGGTTTTTGTATTAAAATGATTGCCTATGTTGTGTGATGACTCTATAGTCATTAAGCGAATCTGAGTTTTTTTAACAAAATCAGTAATTTTGAAAAATTTTATTCAATTAAAAGAATATTTTTGAGTTAAAATGTAAGGGTAGATGCTTCTCTCAAGTTATTACTTATTTCATATATATAAAAATACGTACAGTGAATTTTCTTATATCTATGAATTTTTGTATATCTAAGTAGCACTGATTAATAGTTCCATTTCTTTACAGTCTTACAACTTGTAGTGTCTGCTGACATTTAAAGTTTTCTTAGTGTGATGTATGTTAAATAGTGTCTCCTTGGGCCATAATTGCACTTCTCTGTCACCAATTGTTTATACGTTTACTGGTTAATTGTATTTCTTCTCCCATGGAAATACTTTTTATATCTTTTGCCTTTCCCCCCCTAAGGAATAGTGGTCTTCCCAGCCTCCTCTTCAATGGGGTATATATTCAGGATTGATTAAATATGTTCAAAATATTTTGTCTAAGATTATGGACTTTTGTTTTACTTTATATTGTTTTATATTTTAATATTATTGAATGTATATTTGTCATTTGGCTAGTGATTTTTCTATCCAGTTTGTTATGATCATATTTTATGACCTACTGAAGGCTGCAGGCAACATTTTCTAAAAGGTATTTACATCTACTTTGCTAAGTGAGATTGAAATTTTCTTATAATTATTTTCTTATAATCTGGCTGGGTTTTGGTATAAATGTTAGAATCTTCTTTCTGTTCTTTGAAAGCATGTGAATAAATACAATAATTTACTCTTTACATATTTGAGAGTAATAAAACTGTCTGTGACTAGTTTTGTTTTGTGGATAAAATTTAAACTTGAAATCTATTTCCTTTAATGGTAATAGACTATTTAGGTTTTCAGTTTCTTCTTCAGTCAGTTTGGTAAATTGTGTATTTCTATAAATATCAACATTTGTTGTGAGTTTTCAGATTTATTGGCATGAAAATTGTACCAGTTTTATAGGCTATAATCAGAAAGTAGCACAAACTTCAGTGGCTTAAAAAACAGAAATTTACTTTCTTACACTGTGGAACCTTAAAGTTCCAGATAAGATATTTTTCTTTTCAAATTTATTCATTCATTCATTCATTCATTCATTCATTCATTCACTCATTTATTTATTTGTGTGTTTATTTTTAAGTCCGTGCTCTTGAACACACCTGTCTTTAATGCACTTGCTGCACTAGAATGGAAAAGAGATGGTGTGTGCCTTTGTGTATGTTGTCTAGCTGTTCCCACTGTTGCCGTATTTTCTGGAGTAAATTCTTCTTCATTGTCTATGTTCCAGTAGGATCATGCCCAGCCATGGTAGGACTTTTAAAATCACTTTATTCATTCTTTTTCTGACAAAAGCACTTGTAGCTCTTCATATCATCACACTGGAGTTGAAGACATGTCTGACCTTTTCTGTTGTGGTAACAACTCCACATGAGATCTACTCTTGGCACAAACCAAATGCACATGTTGCTTGATAACCCCAGGTGCAGCAAGGGGCACCCAATCTCTGGAACCTAACCACCTTGCATCACAGGATGTTTCTTCCTGGAAAGAAAGCTCCCCCACTCCTCCTACAAGCTCAAGGAAACCACCATGCCACCTTCTGCTGTGGCTTCTAACTGACTGCAATTCCCACTGTATGAGGAACCATTTGCTGTTTGTTTAACTGTACTTGTGTTGCTTCACTCAGCATGATTTCCTCAAGGAAGATCCCTGTAGTTGCTTAGAGTAGGTTTTCCTTTTAATTATTGTAATAGTACTGTAGAAACAAAAGAATAAAGTGAGCAGCAGCCAATGTTCATCTGAAATCACAAAGCAATGTTCATTGGAAAGTATTGATCAGAAAGAAACTCTAATTTGGCTATGACTTGGTTGAAGGCAAGGGGTTAGACTGGGATGGATGAAGATACAGGAATACTCAGCAGGAGCTTCTATCATTAAAGACAATCTAAGTTATACTTTAGCTGCTTGTGGTGATGGACATTCAGAAGATTGTCTGCAATTTTCAGTCCCATAGAGAAGATGTGTTTCCCTGTTAGCTGTGCAAACAGTTGTGTTAAATACAGTGTTGGAACCCAGTGCAAAGGTGACTTTCGTGGGTCCACACCCTGCACAGGTTGGACAAGAAATATGTGCCAATTGGTTTGTCCAGAATGGCTTTTCCCACTCTTTTAACATGGCGCCACTCCTGTCACCTTCTCCCAGTGAGAACCCTTCACATGTGATGTGTCCACCACAAATCCCTGAGTGGACAACACCATATGATTCATTTCAGGTTTGAGGTCTACCACAGATCCCCGCACACTACTCTACCTCAGGTAGAACCTTCCAGCCAGGGAACGTGTGCTTCCCAAGTTCTGCTACCAGTATGGCAGGCACCTCCTTGCTGCTTGTGTCCATGAGCTGTACTCACTCAGAGACATCACCTGCGAGGGGCACAGAGTGCTGGACCATCATGATATCTTATTGCATGTTATTGACACACATTTACTACAATGATAGAGATTTATATAATTTATCAGATTGATGTGAAGAGTTTCTTAGACAGGGTGTTCACTTGATGCAGTCCTCAAGTGTGACAACACATGATGACATCATCTACACAGAGAGTAAATATGCAGTTCCTGAATTGATTTGGTGGCACACATACCTGACCTGTGCTTGAGCAATCTCACACAGGTCCAAGGTCCTGTGAAAACGTGGACTTTCTCAGTACTCTACTAGATAGGGCTCATCTATCACATTCACCAGACACTAAAAACCAAAATTGATGCTTGTGTCTGTCCCTGGAACTAAGTAAGAACTCAGTGCCTGTTGAGATGATGGATTTGGAGGACATTAGTCCACAAGTGGAACATCAGCACAGATCCTCCATGAATGATGCTAGAGAGAACCAGCTTGCAGAGGGAGCCTGAGAAATGACCAGCGGTGCTTGAGTTCTCACCTGTGATGTCTTGATCAGTGCAGGAATCTTAATGAGCCTTGAACCAGAAACCTGGTTCCAGGGGGATTGTATAGGGGGTGCATTGGGATCTTTCTTGTCCTCTGAGTGGTGGATGTTTAGAAGGTTGTAACTTGGAATCTTGCGCAGGGTCAAAATTGAGGATTTTGAATATTGTGACTCCCCTGCAAGTTCTAAGACATTCCCAACTTCTGAACAATGGAAGTGTGTTTGGCGAAAATTACATGAATGTCAATGAGGAATATCTATGTCCTTGTCTCTGGACAACCATCAGATATGACATTCTCAAAGCAAAGTGAGAGTGGGAAAATTTCCAGGTCACAGCACAGTCACAGCACATCACAGAGTTCTATCATTCCTCAATAAGGGTGAGATCCTAAGGATTCTCCTCACCTGAGACCACAGCTTTAAAAGTGCCCCTGTACCTGTGCAATACTGGTCATCACACAGCAGGGAGCAGGGTGGGACACTCTTGACAATGGAGGGCCCACATCCAGCATGTTCTATGTCCCTATGACAATAGAATCAATTAGCAAACACCTGACAATACCATTTCTACACATTTATTCCCGTACAATGTGCTGGTCGGGGCATCTGAAGTGTAATTCCTTCACCGGACTGAGGTCAAGGTGGTAGAAGGACCACCTTTTCTCCAGAGTATCCATGGCATTCCTGTGGTGTGAAAACATGGGATCCTCCCATTTATATGTTTAATTCCTTATCCCCAAAGAGGACAGTATTAAAAATGGGTTTTGAGAGATGCTTACATCATAAGAGTGCCCCATGAAAGGGGTTATTACATTTCTCAACACGCTCAGAGAACTTGCTGATTCTTCCACAATATGAACTCCCAACAAGAAGATGTCTGATGTGAACCAGAAAGGGAGCCTTCATCAGAAGTCACAATAAGGATGTAACCAAAGGCATGTCTTTCTACTCCCAATTTCAAAAGCCAGTGATTGAGAGTTAGGTGCTGATGTACAGGACAGTAGTTTTATTCAGGTGCTGGCAACCAGGAGAATGAGAGGCTATCATCTCAAAACTCATTAATATCTCAGAGCATGGAGGTTTTTATAAGGAGGGAGAGTGGCAAAATGAAAAAAAAAGAGATCATGGAGACAGGCTGTGGATGTTCAGGCAGTGCTTTTGCTCATCCAGATGCCAATCTTCACTGTCACAATTCTGGAACTGGTAGGTCCCAACCAAATTTTTGCCATTGGGGCACCTGTGCCACCTGAAACTGTGGTCAAGATTGTTTCTTGTACAAACAGGATGGCAACTGGCAGCACAGGCAATATGCTTACAAGAAAACTGACAGTATGTGAGTGTGTCTAAACTTAGTACTATTTCTAATTCCATTTCATAGTAAGTCTCGGCAGTGTAAAGTTTTAATTTTGTGTTTCATTTTTCCTGCATCAATTCTTCCTCCATATCTTTTGGGTTATTCATGTCCTGTAAATATTCTGGGGGCATGAAAAACCTGAGCCTGTTGGAAATCAATATCTTGTGAGTTAAAAGCAGGCTGATTTTTTAGAGGTGATGTCTAGCATATTCTGTTTTCCTGGTATGGGGATAGCAAGTCATAAAGGGCTTCAAAACAATAAAGACAAGCACTATAAAGCAAAGAATATTAAACCTAAATTTTAAATCCCTCCTCTATGGACCTGAGTCCCTGTGGTATCCATGGAAATAGACTCATCAACCAATCTCCAGTTCCTTCAAAGACATGGGTGTGATAGTCCAATGTTTGTTGACACCAGGCAGGCTGTTGCCTGATTTAGGTGATGCTGTTTCTACCTGAGCTGAGGTGTTAATGTAAGAACAACAACAATAGTTGATAGTCATGCAAATTCCTCCTTGTTCTGTTATTATGTAGTCTAAGGCAATTTCATATCTAAGACAACTCTAGCTAAAGGGTCCAGAGAACACAGGAAGGAAGCATTAGAAGTCGGTATAATCCATGATAACTTTTATTACTTTTCACATCAGCATGGAGTGAGATCCACCTTCCACTGGGGGTAAAAATCCATAAGTTCAGGGTCACTGCACAAATTCTCCCAGTCACCACATTACAGGGACATGGCCAATTAGCTCGCAAAGGTGTGTAGTGAACAACACTTGGGAGGAGGTTTGGCCAAGAGGGTTTCTGGGTTCACTTAGGTTTTATCATTTTAACTAAGCCTGCCATTTTAAAACTTCCCAGAAACTGTGTATAATAATGACATGTGGCATTTGAATCATAGCAGCATCTCAGAGGATAATAACTGGTGTGTTGTGTGCTCACCAGACATTTGACATGACAGTCAACAAGCCACTGGGGAAAGGAGAGGGAAGAGGCTGAGCATAGAGGGTGTCCAGAACAGATAAAATTCTCTGCACATTTCTTCTTTCTTCCCATTCCCTTTCTCCACAATGACAAACTCTCTGTGGGCAGATGGATAATTGGCAGGGATTCTGTCTTGAAAGAACAAGAGAGCAGGCCTTGCAGTGACCACTGAACTCAGCCAGAGAGGCTTATGATCTGGATAAGCCTCCCTATGTGTGTCCACATATAGACAAGGTAACACAGGGAACTTATTAGGAGCTCAATAGCATGAAACGCTGTTCATGCGGAATGTTGTGCTAGATTAAATTGTGTTAAAATGACTGAGGGTAGAAATTAGCAACAGCAACAACTCTGCAGCAAGCAGACTATCCAGCCTCTTAGAAAAATCTATCACAAGGAAGCTTGTCCCTCTGAATGGAGAGCAGCCCTCACCTATGAACTTCAGTTTTCTGTCCCAAAGTGGAGGAGCACATGCAAATTGGCACTCCACTTGCTGATATGCCCAGCCCTGTCATGGCCCCTGACATTTAGGGAGAGCAGCCCCAGCCCCTAGCTCTCTGCAGTTTGCAGTCACTGCAGCAGTGAACCTAGAGGAATCTCCATGAAGTTTCTGCTTATCTGGGCATTGCCTCTGATGCTTTTACATAGTGACATCATGAAGGGGGGGTTAGGTGTGTGTCCACTCCTAACAAGAATCTGTTTTCAACAGTTTTGTGATATCATTTGCAGCTTATGGAGTCTGAGGGCGCCTGACAAAGCCTGGAGGTCTCTGAGACTCTCCTGTATAGATTGCTCATTCAGCGTAAGTGACTATCGTATAAACTGGATCCACCAGCTTCCAAGAAAAAGACTGGGGTGGGTAAGTTTTATTGGAAACAAAGCTAACAGTCACATAAGAGAATATGGTTCATCTCTGAAAGGCAGATTCACCATCTCAAGAGATGATTCCAAAACACTGCTTATCTGCAAACAAACAGACTGAAAACTGAAACCATGGCCTTGTATCACTGTAAGGGAGACATTGTGAGGGGAGCTCACTGTGAGTCCAGAAAAAACCTACCTGCAGGAGTCTCCCTGGACACAGGGACAACCACTGGATCAGTTGTAGGAGGAAGTTTTGGCTGTTTTCCTGTTTGGTTTCTTCTTCCTATAACAGTTTCCCTCAGACAGCCTCTCAGGATTTCTAGTCTGTGCTCAATTCTGAATTCTCAGATTAAAAATACCTGTTGTAAAGACAGACACCCTTCCCTCATGTACAAAAGATGAGTCTTTTTCACATACACTTGTGCCCAATTCCAATAAGAATTCAAACCTTTTAAACTTAGCTTAATCTAACTGGAGACTTTGATTGACACAGCTGTATAGTGCAGTCACACACAGCTCAGTATCCAAACCAGCCATTAACAAGACACATGTCTGACGGAAGGGGGTCACCAGAGGCATATCGCCACAATGGCAGGGAACAAAGATGCCGAATGATGATGGTCATTGACTTGGCAGGGAGCCAAGAAGCTTGGTGCAGATGATTACAATGTGTATCACACACATATGTGACATCTCTTAAAGAACAAGAAAGGCCCTTCATCAAGGTAAACGTGCTTTGATTGAGCTAGGGCCTTTGTTTCCTTGAGGTGGTGAAGGAGGGGAAATTGGTTACAGGGGTCGTGTTGTTTCAATCCCCCAATAACATCTAAAGGGGAGACCCAGAATCTATCAGATTTCCTGTGTGGGGAAGAGGAAGAAAAGAGAGCAATGGGAGTTCATTTGACAGCAGTCACACTACCCATTTCATTTAACAACCATAAAAATTGAACAAAAATGAGATAAAAGTCATTATGTGTGAACCATGCCTACAGAAAATGAAAAAAAGAACAATTTTAAGAGAACCATTGATGTTAATGATGTTGATGATGATGATGATGATGACGATGATGATGATGATGCAGTCAAGGGTGTCCTCTTTTCCCTGTAACTGTTGAGAGATATTATAGATGGAGTCCCAAAGAATTATGCAGCTTGGGAGAGCCTTGGTGTTAGCAGAGGAATAATGATGTGAGAGCTATCTAACTCCTAATAACCTGGACCTATGACATTGTGACCACACATAACAGTGACACTGTAAAATGAATGTGGGTAACAAGGAATCCCCTTTCTACTTGTTTGCAATGGAATGTTTCTTGTTTCTCTTGATATCTACCTGCAGAAATATTAACATTTGAATTTATAACAGACTCTTATTTCCAGGATGATATAAACTATTTGTATCATGCCCTGTACTTCCTTTTGGATACTCTCTTAAAAAGTCTTTAAACACATACCTCTAGTAAACTGTCATGAAAATAGGCTTATTTCTGTATGTGATTCAAACTAAGTCCACCATCCTCCCCTTACCCAGTTCCAAAGAGTCTGCTCTAGTCCCTATGTTTGTTGTAACCAATGAACATGAACAACTGAGACTATTTTCTAGAAAGTTCTTTGTACAATAACCCAATACAATCCATGCACGCGCGCACACACACACATTTAAATTTCTAAAATTAAATAAGTTTGCCCTAATCCACATCCATTAAGCCAATAAGTCGGCAGATGTGGAGATTATAAATGCATTTCCAAATTGCATGCCTGATTTAAGAAAACATTTATAATACATTAAAAAAGTCGTATGTTGAGCCCAGCACCCTCTGACTACAGTGACCATCACCAGAAACAGGGCTGAGGGAGGCTGGGAGTGAGGGTTACCTATTATATTAGAAGGTCCCATTTCTGTGAACAAATCTGTGCTAAGAATTTTCCTCATGTCCCTCCCTCTGAACACCAACATCACTGACAATGGTAGACTTAGAAAGGTGAGTTCATCAACTGCCATAATATTTTGACATATGGAAAATTCTAGGTTGTACACATACATAATCAACATTCTCATTTCTCATCTTCTCTGCATGTGGAAATGTTATTATTTCTTATGTGACAGGTTTGAAATCTCTGTGATATGCCCTAGGCTTGCAGAAGGGAAGTTTGAACAGGGAGCTGTAGCCAAAGTCACAATTCAACTTCAAGAATCAAGAATATCACAACTGCCTATGTTTGGAAGGTAGTTTCTCAGATCAAGAAGCAGTCATGAATGAAGACATATGTGACTTTGAAAATGAATCCGATTTCTGTTTTATTTTATACATCAAACCATGGCATTATTTATATTTTAATTATGACCATATAAATACATATATTCAGAAATATATACAATATACATTGAGAGTAAAAATAGAAAAAAGAAACAATACACAGAGAATGACTGATATATTCTCAAATTTTTCTACCATGATAGACATTTATTGTATGAAATTATAATATTGATTTTTGTTAATTATGGATGTACTAGAGTTTTGTGATTCAGAAACTGTATGCAAATGGTATTCCTTTTAAGTCTGATTGAAAGAAAATTTACAAGTTCCCCCAACACCCCGTCAACAATTTCTTCTTATGCTTAGAATGGTGAGGGTGTCTGTTGATCTCATTCCAATGTTTCTCAAAAACCAGGTGATCCCCTATATCTGAATCACAGGTTGATTCATTTCAAGAGAAAAATGTCCCCATATAGATCCCAGAATGATCCAGACATTGGAACTCAGTTCTTTCCCATTTACAAGAAAAAGACTGCTCTGCATGCAAATTTTTCTTTCAGTTCAAGGTTGAATCCTCCTGAGATGTGGGGGCTCACAGCTCTCTCCTCACATAATCCAAGTCTCTAGAAAAGGCAGAGCTGTGTTCTATGGTCCAGATGAAGATGAGACTGCTGGGTCTCCTCCTGTGCTTGGTAACAACCCCACAGGGTGAGGGTCTCAGATTCAGATATTAATGTGGGAGGTACTGCCTGGTCATTGAAGACCTTCAGGGGACCAGTGTGGCAATCGTGCTTGACGGCCTTGGAACTGGAGCATCCACAAGAACTTTGGCCCTGCCCCAGCACCCAGGGCACTCATGTTCCTCCTGCAACTGAGACCTGAGTCCTTGGACCAGAACTAAGCTGGACACTCCTCTGAGTCCCTTACATTAAACTTGCTCCTTTATTTCCATGTGTTCTACAGATGTTCTCAGTCTCTCAGATGCACTGCAGGCCTTGCTGTGCCCTGTAAAATAATGGTACTTCAGTGGAGGTTTACTGTTTATGGTATGTGTGAAGTTTACTGAAGTAAATCAGGTTTTAAGCATTTACCAAACTGTTAAATCCCATCATATGTTTCACTTTAGTTTAGTCATTTAATGAAAAGTAGAATTACTCTGTACATTGGCTTCCCTCTATCTGTCACCTCGGCCCATCATGGGGTCCCAGCCCCCTTCCCAGGACACCAGTCACTAATCCCCTAACCAGCGTTTCAGGTGAATGCGGGGATGGCAGGTTCCAAACTGATCTGTATGACCAGCAAGCAGAGCCTGTCATCCTCACACATCTCAGAACATCTTCTGGTCCAAAGCTAGTGACTCTGTGTCACGGGGAGATGGAGACTCCTGGGTCTCCGCACTTGTTGTGATTTAAGAAATTGGGAGGCCTCCTGAGCAGCTCACCTATGGGAAGGGGCTGCACTGCCCTGAGAGAAGTGAGATGAAAGGAAGAACACAGCATGTCTAACACCTGTCTCAGCTGCAGAACCTTGACTGGACACTGGGCAGCAGGTCCAGAACAGCAAGGCCCATTCACTAGAGCAGGACTAGGACAGAGGCTTCACCCACTTCACCACCTGCAGGACCATGGTACTCAGCCAGGTCAAGGGAAAGGTTGTTCTATATTTTAGTATTGATTTTACATAAAAATATACACAAAATTTTACTATATCTGTCATTATGACAAATGCAATCCAGCAATGATGAATCTACTTCATGCGTCTCTTTGAGCTTGGGAAGATGATTGGGTGTAATGTTAATATTTTTTCAATATGCAGTTGCAATTGATGAGATTAAAATATTGAGACCCTGTCATCCAGTCCAACTTCAAACTTAAATGTAGAAAGAAGGGCTGTCCTTTGACATTTTTCAAAGGTGTCTAATAACCCAATTGCTCTCCCATCCCTTACCCACACAATCAAGTTCTAGAGTAGAAATGTGCTTAGGACCCAGAATGACATGTGGCAGTGACACCAGTCCCTCCCCACTGATGAGAACAGAGTTTCACACATACACTTTCTAAGCTCCATCTGGATATCTTGATCAGGATCATGATTGGGGATTTGAAATGTAGTGCCTTTCCAGAGATTTCTAAAGCATTTCCCTATTTCTGAACAATGCAAGTATGCTTGTTGAAAATAAGCACATGAGAGTCAAGGATGAAATTCTATGTCCTTTTCTCTGGCCAAGCATTACAGATGTGACATTCTGGTAACAAAGATGAGGGTTGACAGTGTTTCAGGACCCAGCACAGTCTGTGGCATCATATTGTTCTATCAGTCATGGATTATGGTGAGATCCTAAGGAGTCTCCTCATCTGAGACCACAACCTTGCAAGTGTCCCTGTACCTGGGCAGTAGTGGTCATCATACAACAGGGAGTAGGGTGAGGACATGCTTGACAATGGGAGGCCCACATCCAGTCTGTTGTACTTCTCTATGACAACTCAATCAGATACCACACACCTGGAGATGCCATTTATACACATTTATTCTCCTACAATCTAAAGGTTGGGGCTTTACTGGACTGAGGTCAAAGTGGTGGAAGGATCACCTTTATTCTAGAGAATCAAGGGCACTGCTGTGTTGAAAAACAGGTGTTCTCCCAAGTTTACATGTTTAATTCCTCCTCCCCAAAGAGGGTAGTATTAAGAATAAGTTTTTGGAGATGCTTAGGTCAAGAGAGTGCCCCAAGGAAGGGGTTATTGCTTTTCTCAATGAGCTCAGAGAGTTAGCTGATTCTTTCACTGCATGAGGACCCAGCTAGAACCGGCTTTGTATGATGCAGGGAGGACCCCCTCAATTGAAGACACAATGGTGATGCAATTAAAGGCAAGTCTAGCGGCCAACTACTTCAAAAGCAAGTACTTGAGAGTCAGGAGCTGATATAGTTTTATTCAGATGTCAGCAACCAGGATGATGAGAGACTCTTATTTCAAAGCTCATTAACACCTCAATGCAAGTAAGTTTTTTTTATAAGGAGGTAGTGAAAAAAAGAAGAATGAGATGATGGGGTGAGACTTTGGCCATGCAGGCAGTGTCCATGCTGATCCCAATATGGACTTTACTGTCATAATTCTGGAACTGTTGGTACCAATCAATTTTTCCAGTTGGGTCATTTGTTTCACCTGAAACTGTGGTCAAGGTGGTTTCTTGTATAAGCAGGACTGGAACAGGTAGCACTTTAAATATGATCACTAAGAAACTGTCAGTATGTGAGTTATTTACAAATTAGCATTCCTTATTGTAATTCCTTTTCAGAGAAAGTAACAGAAGTACAATGAGTGTGTGTGTGTGTGTGTGTGTGTTCCAATTTTCCACTGCTAGTTCTTCCTCCATATCTATGGGGCTATTGATGTCCTCTGAATCTTCTGGGAGAATGACAAGACTGAGCCTTTTAGAAAGCAAGATCTTGGGAGTTAAAAGGTTTATTTTTTAAAGGTGACTGTCTAGCAGGTTCTCTTCTCCTGGCATGGGTAAAGTGAGTCCTAGAGAGCTTCAAAACAATAAAAACAGGCACTATAGAGCAAAGAATATTAAATATAAAATAAAAATTCCTCCTTTATGGACCTGAGTCACTGTGGTATCTCTGAATATAGACTCATCAACCAATATCTAGTTGCTTCAAAGAGATGGGTGTGATAGTCCAATGTGTGTTGACACCAGGCAGCTTGTTATCTGATTTTGGTGATGCTTGTTTTCATCTGAACTCAGGTGTTAGCATAAGAAAAACAACAACAAGAGTTTATGATCATGCAAACTCCTTGTTCTGTTAGTATGTAGTTAAGGCAAGTTGATTATTTAAGGCAACTCTAGTGAGATAGTACAGAGATTTCTGAATACTAGGAAATGAAATGCCAATTTCATTGGCTACAGTGATGTAACCCTTGGAGACATTCTGAAGTACATACCAGCGTGCACCTGCTCCGATCATTTTAATAGAGTACATCTAAAGAAATGTTTATCATCTTGTATTTCTATGGGGAGACCTTGGGTGATTTGTGGGCATGTTCCTTGATCACTTGGTAGTCCCATCTCCCTGAAACTTTTTGATGACTTGTTTGTAAATCTCGGGAAGGAGTATGTCTTCTCTCTGTCCCCTGAATAAGTTAAAAAAAAAAAACTGCAGATGGGGTACATACTCCCTTGGGACCTGAGAGAAAGCTGTTTCCTTTTAGGAGAAAAAGTTTCTCGTGTCTGTAATTTATAGAACAAGACCAGTTTCAGCAAAAGAATGGAATATTCATGCAAATAGAGTAAGCAGTGTGAAAATTTTAATCCCTGGTTTGAAGTTTTAATGGTTTGAGGTATGCTTTTTTATTATTTTTTAATAAATTTTATTGAATATACCATTGCAGTTGTCCCAATTTGTTTGAGGTATGCTTGTTGCTGCATTTGTCTCATTACCCCTTTCACCAATACTGAATTTTCATAGTCAGTTTGGTGTTTTATACTGACTATATGGGTCACAAGTGTATCTTTGCCTCCTGTGGAGAAAAAATGATGGTTTGGGAGGTGTCTACAGGAGGCCCTGGACCTTCTCATTCGTTATCCTGGTCAACATGCCAGTTCACCATCTGCCTATGTGCCCTTATTTACTCATTTGTCTTCACATGCCTGTTGCCAGGCACCTGAGATTTCTGTCTTGGTGACCATTGATACCTGGCCTCTTGTTCTTGCTTTGATTTTGTCTAAGTAACTACCCTCTTTCCTGCTCAAGAATTTTGACTATGAATCCTTTAAGGGGAAAATGGTGACAGATTGTTTCTTCAACTGCTTCCTTCTGGATAGGGATGACATGTTCCTTCAGAACCAAGAAATCCTTGCTCTCAGAGGGCAGGTGTGGCCTGGACACAGAAAAAAAGTGCAGATGGTTCCTGGAAGTGGTACTCCCTGAGTAGAAGTGGAGCTTTAAAATGGAGGAGTCAAATTGTGTGACTACTATCAGTATTATTGAAGAAGCTAGAAAAGGTTATGATCCAGTTCTGTTCATAAGTTAAAAACATTGAAGACTAGTCACTTAACTAGAGTTTAATGTCCATAATTGTGTGGTACAAAGTCTATTGAAACAAATTTCTCTACATAGAATCACACTCATTTTTTTCAAAAAGCCAAACAAAGGCAAATTCATTTAAAGCATTAAATTTCAATTCTGCCTTATTATTTGCATAAATGTAACAGGAATAACCATTGATTATGTAGGCTCTCAAATGTGTTTTGCTGGACTCTTATAAGAAATGGCCAGGATGAGATTTAATTCTCCCCATGAAACTGGGAAGTCAAGCCACATGGTTGCTATCAATTTTTACTGCTATACCTGCAACTTTGAGTGAGTTCCTTCAATTCTTGAGGTATTCCAATATGTCCTGAGCTCTCCCCTGCCTTTTCCCATGAAAGCAACCTTCGCTCCTTTCCTGGAGAGATTTCCATGAACCTTCTGAATAAGCAAGGTACTAGGCCCTTTCTCCAAGTATTTTGTATTGGCTTCAATGTCATTCCACATCCTTAAAGCTTTTGCTGACATCAGAGTCTAGGCAGGTCTCTCTCTGACATGACATTCCACTCAAAGTCTTAGTTGATAAAAACACAACTGGAAATGGCTTTATGTGTACTGTAATAAATCAAGCAGATTTCTGATTGATATATTCAATCTAATATATTGTCATGGAAATAATTATACTCATTCATTATGTCTTTCCAAATTTCAGAGGTATTAAACAGGGGGAATATATGTACACCTCAGTATTTATTACTCAAGTTAGTTTACCAAACTGCTTTAAGAAAAATGCTAGGTTTCTTACATCTGAAAAAACAACATGATTAAAAATTAGCAATTTGTTCAGCAACAGTTACAAATCTACAATTGTCTTCAGTTCATGTTGTCTCATAATCAATTTTTATTCTTATTATTAGCCAGTATTTCTGTAAATCCAGTTATTCCATATATTTCAGTCATCTCTTACTGATAAAAATATGATCTGAAAATTTATTCTAAAAAATATGGAATATACAAGAAGTCATAGTCCTTTCCATGGTTGTCTCTGAAGATGTAAAATATTTGGATATGTATCCAGATCAAACTGCGTCTAATGGAGACAGTTTCCCATAAGCTTGAAAACAGGCCTGATAAGTAGTGTTCTCATAGCCCTGAGACTGTGTCTGATAAGTGGTTCCCATAGCCTTGAGTGGGCTTGCATGCAGAGAGTGAAGCTCTGTTATACAATCTGTTGGTTCACAGTTAGCTTTGTCTATATTTGAGTATATAAGGGAGTTGGGACTTCTCTCCCAGTACACAGAGAGAAGTCAGGAGACACACAGGTAACAGGCAGAGATAAGCAAGGAGACACACAGCTAGTGGCGTGCATGGATTGCCAACCTTTGAATAAAGGCATGTAAGACATCTGAACATCTACATGAATGTCCTTACATATGGCTGAATCCCATGAACCTATCTGGAATTGAATGGTTTCAACACAGCATGAGTCAGAGAGATGTGTGAAGATAGGGAGAGAGGGTGACTCACATCCCGAGAGGGTGCAGAACATTTCAAGGACACAGACGCCTCTTTAAAGGTGATGCAAATTGTGTGGTGTGACATTAAGTCCCAGCACTCTCTTACTCAAGGTGTCACAAGGATTATGGTGGGGGATGCACAATTGTCCATGGCACCCATCAGACACAGGACCATGTTGCACAATGTGGACCCTCCCTTCTCAGTAAACACTTTGTCCCCATGAATTGTCACTGTTCAGTGTCCCTGAGTCAGGTATCCAACACTTCCCTCTGCTCCCGCTCAATATGGAAATGATAAAAGTGACAAGACCTTCAACTGGTTCCTCATATCTGGGGTCATGGTCTCTAAAGTTCTTTGAAAACTGGGACACAGAGATGGCCAGGTGACACCTCAAATGTGTATTGGGCAGCATTGCAGGGGCAGATGAGGAAGAGGACATGTCCAGTCTGAGGGGCCCAAGGGCTAGGTCAGAATATACATCACAGGGCAACCCTGGCCATGGAGGGGTGCTCAGTGCCCTCCTCACATTGGTGGAGGGAACAGGAATGGGTTACAGAGCACAGTTTTCCCCTTGGGCAAGGGTGTGCTGTTCACTGAAGGAGTTGTTCTCACTGCTTCTCTTCCTAAGAATCCACTTTGCTGTCCTTCATGCTGGTCACTGTTGGTCAGTGCCCAGGGCTCCTCATAGCTGTCCCCCAGAACCTGCAAAGCATTGGTGTCATCCCCAGCATAGAACTCACTATGGTTCCATGTGGCTGCACCAACCCCTTACTCTCAGCTCTCTTGCCAACAAAGGAGCAATCTCCTGAGAACTTTGCCATCAACAAATCTCAGGTCTGGTCCAGGGGTGTCCCCAGTCTGTCAGATGTGCCCCACTCCTTGCTGTGTACTGTTAAATAATGAGACTGCAATGGGAATGCTCTGTGTATAGAGGGTGAGCAAGACTCAAGGAAGCAAACCTGGTTTCAATCATTCACCTGACAGTTAAATCCCATCACGCACTCCTACTCAGCTTTTTTGATTTAATGAAAGATGCTTCTAGTCTGCACTTTGTTTTCACTCCATATGTAACCTTAGCCCATTATGAGCTCCCTGTCCTCTTCCCAGAACATTAGCCTCCAGATACTCACTCAAGGACCTCAGGTGAATGGGGGACGGAAGGTTCCAAACTGACAATCTATGACTAGGAGTCAGGTCAGATAATCCACACACATCTCAGAACCATTGGTGGCAGAGTCAGTACCTGCATCTATGGAAGAAAGTGACCCCTGGGTCTCAGAGTCTCATTTGGTATAGGAACCCTGGAAACCTCCTGAGTGGCCCAACTGAGGGACAGGGCTGCACTGCCCTGGGGGAAGTGACCTTAACAGAAGGACCCTGCATGTGTAACACCTGTGGCAGCTGCGGGGTCAGGGCTAGACTCTGGGCAGCAGGACCTTACCAGAGTGTCCTGTTCCCTGCAGCTGTATTGAAACACAGAGGCTGTACCTGCACCACCACCTACAGGCCCTGGACACCTCAGCCTGGTGAAGGGAAAGGCTCTTCTTCACTTTGTAATAATTATCACACCAAATAGTGTTTTATATGAAAATATGATGATCCAGTCTGGAAATGATGAGCCTACTTCATGTGTTTCCTAGGACTGGGAATATGTTTGTGCATAATGTTAATCAGTTTCATTAACTACAAGATTATAATAGGGTGATCCTCACATCTTGATCAGCATTAATTTTTAAATATAGGAAACTGGGGAGTCCCTTTTCCTTAGTTCAAGGCATCTCATAAACTATCTGCTCTCCCATCCCTGACCCATGCCACCAAGTCCAACAGAAGAACTCTGCTCAGAACCCAGAAAGATATGGGGTGGTGACCTGAGCCCTTTCCCACTTATGAGAACAGAGCACCCCACATGCAAATTTTTCTCCCAGCTTCAGAGTACATCCTCCCCTGGGCTGTGGGGGCTCACATATCTCTTCTCACACAGGGCTGAGGTCTCTGAGGAAGGCAGAGCTGTGTTCTAGAAGAAAATGAGATTGCTGTGCCTTCTCCTGTGCCTGGTGACAGCCCCCCAGGGTGAGTGTCTTGGGTGTCAAATCTACATCTATGGGATGGTGGTGACTGCACATGTCTAACAGGATCTTATATTCCTTGTCCTCAGGGGCCCTGTCCCAGGTGCAGCTTAAGGAGTCAGGCCCAGGACTGGTGAAGCCCTCACAGACCCTCTCACTTACCTGCACTGTCTCTGGTTACTCCATAACCAGTGATTACTACTGGAGCTGGATCCGCCAGATCCCAGGGAAGGGGCTGGAGTGGATTGGGTACATAAGTTATAGTGGAAGTACTTACTACAGTCCGGCTCTCAAAAGCCGCACCTCCATCTCCAGAGACACGTCCAAGAACCAGTTCTCCCTGCAGCTGAGTTCCATGACCACCAAGGACACAGCTGTGTATTACTGTGCAAGAGACACAGTGAGGGGAAGTGAAGGCGAGCTGGGGCAGAAACCTTCTTGCAGGAGACTGGAGGGTTGGGCTGCAGGGAGTGCTCAGGACACCGGGGGGCACTCACGTAGCAGGCAGCCCAGTGGAAACCAACACTGAATTTGGTTAACAGAATCTGACATCCCAGGACCACTTTTCTGAGTCCCCTCTTCCTGCATCAGACCCTGCTTGTGCTGCTGGGGGGATACTTGTCCAGTGATACCCATGGTTCAGACCTTGGGGGTCCTGGCCTTGAACTCTGAGAATGTGGGCCCGTGGGCTGCAGGTCAGTGAGACTCCCCCTACAAGTCAGGCCATAGTTGTCTACACTGATTGGACAAGGGCATCCCTGAACTAACGCCACACAAAGAAAAGCTGGAACCTTATCACCACGGACTTTTCAGGTTCCATGTGCTGGGAAAATAGGAAATAACCAGAATGGGCAGTCTCCAGTCTTCACATCAATTGTGTTTGCTTCTGTTATGTCATCAACGTAGGTCACCCGCTCAGAATGTGAGTAGGGATTCTTTCCCGTGTACTAGGAAGAGAGGAGAAGAGAGACCTGGATTTCATTACCATGAAAATCACGTGTGTGTGTTTGTGTGTGTGTGTGTGTGTGTGTGTGTGTGTGTGTGTGTGACTTGTTGAGCAGTAGAAGTGCAGTGGAATTACGACCCCATACAAGGATACTCAGATGGGACCTTCAAGCATAAGACCTTGAGGACATCAACTCCCAAAAATCACCTGAGATCTTCTGAACTCAAGGGTATAGGCTGAGTCGGTGCACCTGGGATGCCCAGCAAAGAGACTCCTTGGTTGCTTCACAGTGCCTGGTGTAGGGGCTCCCTGCAGAATCACTGGGGTTTGAAAAGATTAAACATGGGGTTTGATGTCTAAACACATGGTGTCCCTGAGCGAGCATCTTAAAATCACAATGTAACCTTTAATTCCAGACTAGACATGCTGACAAATTTATGTTCTATGAGCCCATATAGGACCCTTCCCTGCAGGGCATGGACTGGGCAGTAGGGGACACATGAAACCTGTGATCTCAGGGCTGCTGCCCCAGGACCAGGCAGAGAGGGGGCAGATGAGGTGTCTCCACTGAGGGCCTGAGTTTTCCTCTTTTCATAAAAACATCTAAAATGAGGGGTAGGCATGAGGCGACTGTAAATATCCCATTCTATCAGAGAATGCATCATACTTGATAAGAGAACCACAGTCAATGGCAGTAATTCAAGTGCTTCTTTATATCTTAATGTTAAGAAGTGGTGACCAGAATGGTCTTTTAAATGTAATAAGTGCTGCATTTTGGAGACACACTGATTCAGGAATAAGATATTAGGCATTAAAACCCAGAACGGGTCCAGACAGTCTCTATTACACTCAAATGTGACTTCTTCATGAGGAGCATGTCCTGTGGGGGCCTGTTCCTCAGTGGAAGGAGCTGTATCTGCACAGAGTTCAGGTTTCTGGCAGGGGACATATATTTGATAACACTAACTTGGACTTGGACCCTGAGTCTCCCACTCAGCATGGTCCCTGTGTCCTTGACCTTCTCCAAGGTGGAGTCAAATATTCAGCTGTGAAACACTCTGCCTCATGACTATGAAATGAGAAGAGATAGGCTAGGTTGAATGTGGGTCGGTCTGTGCCCTGAGAACATCATCCGCAGTCACACCCTCCCCTATAGAAGACCTGATGGCACAACCCCTCACCATGGCCTGGAGCTAGAGAGCCCTCCCCCTGGTGGCTGTGGCTACAGGTATGGGAGGGACTCCTTAGCTCCTGGGTCTGGGAAGGGACAAGGGAGTCTCAAGAGGGATTTCCACCCACTACAGCCTCCTCTCCACAGGTGTCTACTCCCAGGTGTGCCTGCTGCAGTCTGGGACTGTCGTGAGAAAGACTGGGGACCCAGTGAAGGTCTCCTTCAAGGCCTCTGGGTACATGATCACCAGCTAAGCTACGATCTGGTTGAGACAGGACCCAGGAGAGGTCCTGCAATACATTGTCCAGATCAAAATGAACAGTGGGAAGCCCATGTGTGCCCAGGGCTCCTAGAACATGTTGTCTCCTGCATGGAAACCTCTACCATCATTGCCTATCTGCATATGAATGGTCTGAAGTCATGGACACAGCCATGCGTTACTATGCAAGTGGCACAGTGTGATGACCCACAACCTCAGTGTGTCACCAACCCTGAGAATTGGGATAGCTTGGCTGAGCTGAGGAGATGACAGGGGGATGGGCCTCCTAACTTGCTGGAATGCACTCAACAATCTGAGCTCAGAAAAGTTGCTGCCAGAGACACATCAGACTCAGGGAAAATTTTCAAGAGACCAGATGCAATGTAAGAGAGATACAGGGAACACACTCCTGAAATAACCCCTATTATTTTGTGTGATTGTGCAGAGAACACATTTGGAACCTCCCTGTCCTCTGAGTGAAGCACCTCATTGATACATCATCTGGGAATCCTTGATCAGGGTCACCTTTGGGGATTCAAATGTGGTGTCTTCCTAGCTAGTTCTAGGACATCACCTTATTTCTGAACAATGGCATTGTGCTTGGGGAAAAGTAAGTATATAAGTCAAGGGGAGATTTCTATGTTCTTCCTTCTGACCAAGCATCACAGAGATTACCTTTGGCAGCAAAGTTGAGGGTTGACAGGTATTCCATGTTCCGACACTGTTTATGACATCACAGCATTCTTTCTGTCCTCACTTGTGAAATAATAAAGACTGTCCTCTCCTGAGACAATGGCCCTGTGAATGTCTCTGTCCCTAGGCAAGTACTAATGTCATCTCACAGCAGAGAGCAGGGTGAGGACATTATTGACAATGGAAGACACACATTCAACCTGTACTATGTTCCTATGTCAACTGAAACACTTACAATACACCTAGCACTGCAATCTACACACATTTATCCTTGTGCATTCTGGAGGTCAGAGAGAATGTGCCATGTCAAATGAGGTGTATTCACCATCTATGGTAATTCATCCCCATGCACGGTGTTCCTTTTTCCACTTTGAACATTAATACAGTCAGTACTGAGTTCAAGTTCAGTGTGTCCCCATCATGCATGGCCATGGTGACAGGCTCCCATGAGTCACACACAGACATAAATAGGGACTGTGAGAGAGAGGAGATGGTTCTTCTGAAATTAACTACCAAAAAACTGGGTCCTGAACACAAACCTTCTTCGTGTTCCCTGATGAAAGCTATGTCACAGATCCATATAGACACAGATTCTGATGATGAGCAGTACGCTGACCCCACAATGATGAACAGTTTAATATAAAGGTAAATCCACCAGTTCCAGTAATGGTAATTTTTTTTTAATGATTTGTCCATCCTGCAATCAATGGATAAATAAAAATAATGTTCTTCATGTCAATTATGCTTTTATTTATATTTGTCATTTTTATATTAGTGTTTTGCATCAAGGTTTTTAAAAATATTTTATTTATTTATCTTTAGAGGGGGAGAGAAGGGGAGAAATATCAATGCATGGTTGCCTCTTGTAAGCCCCTGTTGGGAACTGGCATGCAACCCAGGCATGTGCCCTCACTGGGAACCAAACCATGATCGTGTGGTTCACAGGCACGTGCTCAATCCACTGAGCTACACCAGCCAGGGATGCATCAAGGTTTTCCATAATATGATTTATAAAATCTCAACATAACTACTCCACACTTTCTACATAAATCTTCACCTAAGCAGACCTAGCCATGACTGAGTTTCTTCGGTGTCATAAATGTTTGAACTTACTTTTAACACAGAGATTAGGAAATTAAAATAAAAATGAGACCATGAAGATGCTGCACAGTCAGCACAAAACTCAACTAGAGAAACACGTCCCAGGTAGTAATGTCTGTTTCTCTGAAGAGTTCACATTTCTGTCTCCCAATGATTCACACAGATATTCCACCTCCTCCAACACTGGGTCCACATGCTCTAGGGTCACAGTATCTCCTTAGTTTGTACTCTGCTATGTAGAGGATCCAGGGACAGATGAAAATTTCTGTGACCTGAACTGGAACCTCCTGCACTTTTAATGCTCCCTGTGGTCATGAGCATTTAATTTCCTTGGTATGTTTATAAGTTGTGGCTTTCAAAGGTATATTTCATTTTAAATACCTCTGTTTTATAAAAAAAAAATACTCTCCTTGGACATGTACACTTCTCATGGATCTCTTGGGACAGTGAAGATGGCACAGGGTCAAATGTGGGGAGTAATAGTTGACAAACGAACACTCTCAGACCTGTAAAACACTTGGACCATGGCATTCATGTCACCATCTAACTCCAGAGCTCCCTATATAGTAGAAGAATATACAAATAGGACCCCTCTGCTCATGAAAAGCAGCTCAGCCCTGACCCTAAAGTTCTGGGACAAAAACCTTGCTTAGGATACTGAGGTGTCCCCAATTCCTGATCGGTACAGAACAGAGACCTCTGGAGTTTCAGCTCAGTTGGGTATTCATTGTTATTATTTTAAGAGGTAATTTATGGAGAATAAAATATGCTAAGTATGTGAGCTAATATGACTGAGAGGAAGGGTGGAAATATGACAGTTTTCTGACAAAGATGACTTTGTGTTTGCAGGTGTCCTGTGTGAGGTGCAGTTGGTGAAGTGTAGGGGACTTGGTGCAATGTTGGGGGTTCTCTGAGACTCTCCTGTGCAGCCTCTGGATTCATCTCCAGTAGCAAGTATATTAGCTGGGTCTGCCAGGCTTCAGGGAAGGGGCTTGACTGTGTCTCATACGTTAGTAGTAGTGGTGGTAGCACATACCAGGCCAATTCTGTAAACGGTCAGTTTACCATCTCAAGAGAAAACACCAAGAATTAGCTCTACATGCAAAACAACAGCCTGAGAGTGGAGCATATAGCCATGTATTACTGCATGAGAGACTCCATGAGGGAATTCAGTGTGGGACCAGACACACAACTTTCAGCATGTGGGGAGGCTGTGAACATTGGAGGGGGGGCTAAGCTTCCCTGAACACAGGAACAATACTAGGAAAATTTGCAGGTGGAGTTTTGCTCTGTTTTCCTGTGTGGTTTCTTCTTCCTGTAATGGTTTCCATCAGGCAACCTCTCTGCTTTCCTGATTGTATGCTCACCTCTGAATTTTCTGAGTTAGAAATGTCTATTGTAAAGACAGACAACCTTCTCTCATGTACAAAAGGCAGAGCCTTTTCCAGACAGTATTGCGTCCAATTCCAATGAACCATCAAACTCTTTCACCCTTCTCATTGTATAAAAGTGGAGGCTCTGATGGCCCCAATAGTTTTGCACAACCCCACACAGTTCAGTATGAAGATGGCCAGCAGCAGGTAATATGCATGTTGGGCAGTGGTCACCAGAAAAAAATGGACCCAATTCCAGGAAATAAATGTGCCCAGTAGTGATGGTAATAATCTTGGGATGATGCTCAGAACACCAGGTGTAAGTGACACCACACAGAAGTAGAGGGATCCATGATTTTTGGTGTGGATGTCCAGGCTGTTGACCAACACAGTCCAAAGGGACAGGAAGTATTTATCACACTCTTAGTTTAAATATCTGGGAAGAGCAAAAAAAAAATCCCTTCAGCAAGGTAAGCCCAGTTTGACAGAGCCAGGAAAGAAGACTGACTGAGGGATTTAATTCTGTCCAGGTGTGGGCGAGGAGAATGTGTTCACAGGGCCTTGTGTGGTTTCATTCTCCTGATGACACTGAGAGAGGAGGCCCAGGCTTTCTTATCAGATTTCCCATGTGGGGCAGATAGGGGCAGGAATGATACTTAATTTGACAGCACTCATATATGAAACAATATAAAGTGTGACTTTCTATTTCACTTAACAACCATAAAAATGGGGAAAATTGGATAAAGATCACTATGTGTGAACAACAACCATGCATACAGAAAATGAAAAGAAAAACAATTATAAGAAAGCAATTGACGTTAATGATGATGATGGTGATGATGACAATGATGATTATGGTGATGGTTATGATGGTTACTTTGATGATGATGGTGTTGGTAATAAAGATAATAGTTATGATGATGATGACCTTGAATTTATTCAGGTGTCTTGGTTCAGTGAAACAATGTCTGTTCATATAGACACCCTGTCACCAGGGCTCCTCTAGTCAAAGGTGCCCTCTGTTCTCTGTACATGTGAGAGATTTTATAAATGGAGCCCCAGTGAATTATGAGGCTTGGGTTAGTCATGGTGTTACCAAATGAGTAATGACCTGAAAGTATTCTAATTCCTACTTGCATGGACCTGTGACATTGTTACCAAATATAACAGAGATACCATGAAGATGTGAATGTGAATAATGAGGAACTCACTTTCCACCTGTTTCCAATGACAGGTTCCTGTTTTTTCTTGATCTCTACTTGCAAAATCTTTAACATTTCTATTTCTACTAAAGGTTTGTATTCTAAGATGATACAATCTGTCTATCATGCCCTGTACTCCCTTTTTATTCTCACTTAAAAATTCTTTAAGCCCATGTTTCTATTCAACTGTGTTCACGAAAATAAGGCATAGTTCTGTTGGTGACTCAAACGAAGTGCAGCATCTCCCCTTATCCAGTTCCAAAGAGTCTGTTTGAGTCCCTATGTCTGCTGTAACCAATGAACATGTAAATGAAGGATGACTATTTTCTGGGGAGATCATTGGGAAATAAACACCCAATAAAAGGTTCATTAAAATATTGATACATTAGGCTTGGTTAAAATTAAAGAGATTTGCTCCAACAAAGATTCATTGAGTAAATAAACAGAGATGAGAACATGAAGACTGGGTCCCCAAATTGCATGTCTGAAGGAAGACAGTGCTTATTATATATTAACATCATGTGTTGTGAGGAATACCCAGGCACCCTCTGGCTACAGTGATTATCCTATGCAGCAGGGCTGAGAAAGTCTGGAGGTGAGGCTTTTCCATCAGGATAAAAGATCTCTTTCCTGTGAGCAAATCTGTGCTAGGAATTCTCTTCTTTTCCAGCCTTCTGAACCAGGACCTTAGTTTGACTCTGGGCAACAGGTCCTGACAAGTGTGGCCCATTCCCTGGACCTGATCTGAGACAGATGCTGCACATACACTGCCACCTGAAGGACCAGCAGCCTCAGCCAGGTCAAGGAAAAGGCTGCTCTTTATTTGAAATTGTTTTTACAGTAAGATTTACATATTATTTTATATAAATTTATGATTATCCAGTCTGGCAATGATTCTTCTATTTCGTGTGTTTCTTTTTTTTTGGGGGGGGCATTTATTTATTTTTAGTCTGAGGAGAAGGTTTGAGAAACAGAGGGAGAGAAACATCAATGCGTGGTTGCCTTTCATGTACCCCCAAGTGGAAACCTGGCCCGCAACCCAAGCTAGTACCCTGACTGGGAGTTGAACCAGCACCAACTTATTTCACAGGTCTGCACTCAACCCACTGAGCTACAGCAGCCAAAGCACTCCATGTGTTTCCTTAGATTTGGGAAGATGTTTGGGCATAACATTCACTTGTTTTTATATGCACTTGAATAATTCATGAGATCAAAATACTTGGATCTGCTCCTCTGGTCCAGCTTTAATTTTTAAACAGAAAGAAAAGCTGTCCATGAACATGATTCAAAAGTGCCTCATAATCCTACTGCTCTCCCATCCCTGACACATGCCACCAAGTCTGAAGATAATAAATGTGCCCAGGACCCAGAAGGACACAGGGCAGTGATCTCAGTTTCACCTGTGTTATGAAGGCAGTGTAGCAGAGTCTCCCACATGCAATGTTCTCTTCCAGCTCCATGGCTAATACTCCCCTGGACTGTGGGGGCTCACAGTTCTCTACTTACACAGGACTGAGATCTCTGGAGAAGACAGAACTCTGCTCTAGAAAATGAGAGTGCTGGGTCTCCTCCTGTGCCTGGTGACAGGCCTTCAGTGTGAGTTTCTCAGAAGTCAGACATGTATCCGTGGGATGGTGGTGACTGCACATCATTGACAAGGACTGATGCTTCTTGGCCCCAGGAGTCATGTCCCAGGTAAAGCTGCAGGAGACCTACTCAGGACTGGTGAAGCTCCTTCAGACACTCTTTCTCTTCTGCACTGTCTCTGGCTACTCTATACCAGAAATTACTCCTGGAGCTGCCCCCCCCCAGCCCCAAGGGATTGGGATTCAGTGGATGGGATGCATAAGTTATGATGGAGGAGTGTACTACAGCCCACCCATCAAGAGCTGCACCTTCATCTCCAGAGACACATTCAAAACCCAGTTCCCCCTCCACCTGAGCTCTGTCACAACTGAATACACAACCATGTATTATTGTGTGAGAGACACAGTGAGGGAAAGTCAGCATGAGCCCAAACACTAACTTCCATGTGGGAGACAGGATGGCTGGGCTACAGTGGTCACTCTGGGATCCAAGTGGAATTCAGGACTTCAGGGGATGCTCACAACTCTAGGGAGAACAGTGGAAAAAACACCGATACTCTTCACAGATGCTGACTCCCCAGGACCACTTTTCTGGATCCTCTGTTCCTGCATCAGTACTTGCTTCTGCTCCTGGGGAGAAAACCCTCTAGTACTCCCCATGTTTCTGCCTTCAGGGCTCTGGACTGTGAGCTGTAAAATGGGAACCTGAGGACTTTAGATCAGTACAACCTTCAGCATTAGCTATCCTCATTGGGCATGGGTCATCCTAGTCTGATCCTCTCCAGGATAAGCCAGGACCCTTCTTACCATGGCCTCTACAGGTTCCAGGTCCTGGAAAAACAGGAAACCACAAGGGTGAGCACTCCAGTCTTTATGAAAATCATGTTTGCTTTTCTTTTGTCATCAAAGTAGGTCACCCACTCAGTTTGGGTGAGAGTGGGATCCTACCCATGAGCTAGGAAGAAGGGAGAAGGGATACCCAGAGTCATTATTGGAAACATCACCACAGTGTGTATGTGGTTTACTGAGCAGTAGTAGTACAGTGGCACTAGGGCCACTTGCATGGATACACAGATAGGACCTGCAAGCAGCAGAACCTGAGGACATCAGTCATTCAGAGCTGCCAAGAACTTTTAGACTCAGAGATGTTACTCAGTCAGTACATCTGGAAGCTCCAAAGAAGGGGCTCCCTGGAGAGTCACTGGTTTTGATTCAACCAGATTCTTTGTATCCTGAGATGTCTAAACACATGGTGTACCTGGGGGGAGCATAGTGAAGTTAGGGTGCAGCCTTTGATTTAGGACTACAAATGCTGAAAGGCTTATGCCCTGTGAGGGTGAACAGGACCTTCCCCCACAGGGCATGAACTGGGTGTCAGGGGGTGAATATCTCCCACCACCTCAGGCCTGCTGTCCCAGGAGCAGGTGCACAGGGAGAGGGGAGGGGGTTTCCAGTGAGGTTCTGAGTCTTCCTTTTTCCAAAAAATTAAGAAAAAAAAACTAAAATAAAGGCTGGGCCTGACTGCAAATACCTTATTTTATGAGGGCATTTATCAAGCTCAGTAAGACAAGAGAACCACAGTCAGTGGTAGTATTTCTGGGGCTTCTGTATATCTGAATGTTGTTAAGGAGCTGGAGACAGGAATTTTTTAAAATTAAATTTATTCCATTGCTGCATTTTGGAGACACCCTGGCCCCATGAATAAGATTTTCAGGTACTAAATCTCAGAAATGTTCCAGGTGGTCCCTGTGTCACTTGCAGATGGGTGCTCAGTGAGGAGCATGTCCTATGGGGGCCTGCTCCTCATTGAGAGAAGCTATGTCTGCACAGAGCTCAGGGGCCTGGCAGGGGACACATATCAGAGGACACATATTAAGACTTGGAATCTGAGTCTCCCACTGTGCACAGTCACTCTGCCATCTACCCTCTCTCAGGTGGAGTCAAATGTTCACTATGAAGTACTCTGCCCCATGAATATGCAACTCATAAGAGGTTTACTCGGTTAAATGTTGAATGTCCACAGTCTTAGCTTCACCCACAGCTGCACCCTTCCCTCCGGAAGTCCTAGTGGCACAGCCCCTCACCATGTATTGGACCTCAAGGGCCCTCTTATTGGTGGCAGTGGCTACAGGTAACAGTCTCCTTAGTCCCTTGGTTTAGGAGGAAACCATGGAATGGAATGGGTATTTCCATCCATTTCTATCTCCATGACACGGGTGTTCTCTTTCAGGTACAGCTGGTGCAGCCTCGGGTTGAGTTTACTGAGCCTGGGGCCTCACTTTAACACTATTTTAAGGCTTCGGAACGCACTGTCCCTAGCTGTGCTATGGTCTGGGTGGGAAAGACCTCGATAGATGGCCTGCAATATATGACTGATCATCAGAAACACTGGAGACCTGACATATATCCAGGGCTTCTCAGAATGATCTGTCTTTTCCATTGAGAACAGCACTGCCTGGCTGGTGTAGCTCAGTGGATTGAGCATGGGCCTGTGAAATGAAGGGTCACCAGTTCAATTCCCAGTCAGGGCACATGCCTGGGTTGCAGGCCAGGTCCCCAGTAGGGGACCCATGAGAGGCGACCACACACTAAGGTTTCTCTCCCACTTTTTTCCTTCCCTTCCCCTCTCTCTAAAAGTCAATAAATAAAATATTTTAAAAAGAAAATTTTAGCTCACTGCAGACCAATGACCTGAAGTCTGACAACTTGGCTGTATATTACTGAGAGAGAGAGAGAGAGAGAGAGAGAGAGAGAGAGAGAGAGAGATGGCCAACATCATGAGTGTGTCACAAGCCCTGAGGGATGAGACAGCTGGATTTTGATAAAGAGATGGCAGGGCAATGGGCCTCCTGACCTTCATACACAATTTCAGTGACCTGAGACTGATGCAGAGCCCAGATTGTGGGGTCCACCACATTGCGGATGAAATATGAGAAATTCACATGCACTACCCAATCTTGTGGAGGAAAAGGTACAGCATGGCTTTTCTCTCAAGAGGAGAAAAAATCGTGGCCCTTGCCATGACAGGCCTTTATTTCTTTTCTCTGGGCACATTACACAATGGTCCCCATTTACTATGCACAGGTTGGCTTTAGGTGGTTACCTTCTACATAAAACAAAGAATAGGATGCCGCTAATCACATCACAGAATAAGGATATTTGCAATTGCAAAGGACAAAGTGGTAGAAGTGTTTACACTCATCTTTGAAAGGTTTAGCATAGATTTTAGGAAGTTACAGTAAGCACTTTCTGTCCCAATTCAGGGTGAGGGAGTTTTAGCAAAAGCAAGTCTCATAACAGTCTAGGTACAATGCAGTCCCGATTCCCCATGGGAGAATCTATCCATGGTTGTGAGTTCTGTGCGCCTCTGAGTGGGAACTGGGCCCACACCAGCCAGAATGGTCTCCTATGTGAGATGAGGACAGATCCTGCCATAGACACATCAGAAATTCAGGTGATGGCTTAAAGAGACCAGATGCACTGCAAGGACGAGGCAGTGAATATGCTTTGGAAAGGTCCCCTGTTACTTACTGTGATTTGTGCAGGGGGCACATTTGGAGGTTTCATATCCTTTGAGTGAGTGATGGTCAGGGACCTGTCACCTTGGAATGTTGGTCAGAGTCAGGTTTGGGAATTTGGACTGCAGTGTCTCCCCAGCAAGTTCTAGAGAATTCCCCTATTTCTGAACAATGCACCTATTTTGGGGAAATTCAGTACATGAAAGTCAAGGATGAAATTATAGGCCTTTGTTTCTGGCCAATCATCACAGAAGTGACATTTTGACATAAAAGATGAGGGTTGAGTTTTCAGGTTCCAGCGCATTTTAAGGTATCACAGTGTTCTTTACTCCCTCCCTGATGGTGAGATTCTGAAGAGTCTCCTCATTTGAGACCGATGCCTTGCAAGTGTCCCTGTTCCTGGGAAGTACTAGTTGTCACACAGAAGGGATCAGGTTGGGGACACCCTTGACAATAGGATACCCACATCTATCCATCCTATACCATGTTTCTATGACTGAATCAATTACCACACACCTGGGGCTGAAATCTCCACACATTTAGTCCTGTACAATCTGCAGGTTGAAGCAGAAAATCCTTTCACTGGACTGAGGTCAAAGTGGTGGAAGGACAATCTTTACTCCAGAGACTATAGGGCACTGTTGTGGTCTAAAAGCAGGTGCTCCCCCAAGTTTATATGCTTAATTTCTCATCCCCAAAGAAGATAGTATTAATGATGAGGGTTTGGGAGATGCTTATGTTATGAGAGTGCCCCAAGAAGGGGGCTATAGCCATTCTCAATGAGTCATGAGAGCTTGCTGATACTTTCACAACATGAAGACCCTACAAGAAGTTGTCTAAAATTAACCAGGAATGGGGACCTCACCAGAAGGTGCTTTGGTTATGTAAACAAATGCAAGTCTGGCTGGCCACCACTTGAAAAGCCAATATGTGAGAGTCAGGTGATGATGTAAGGGAGAGTGGTTTTGTTCAGATGATGACAACAAGGAAGATGAGAGAGGCTCTCACCATGGCATAGTAACACCTCAGTGAAGGCAATTTTTCATAAGAAAGGAAAGTGACAAAAAGGAAATCATAGTGAGAGGCTATGGATGTGCAAGCAGTGGTCTTGCTTGTTCCTATGTGGAATTCTAATGTCAAAATTCTGGAAATGGTTGATGCCAACCAAATTCTCCCAGTTTGGCCATCAGTGTCACTTAAAATGGTGTGTGTGTGTGTGTGTGTGTGTGTGTGTGTGTGTAAAGAGTGTGTCTTGGACAAGCAGGAGTGGAACTAGAAGCACATGCCATGCAATATTCTTACAAATAAAGTTTCAGTATGTACGTTTTTATAAGTTATTACTATTTATTCTAATCCTATTTGATAGTAGGTCACAGAAGTATAAATATTTTATTTTGTGTTTCAATTTTCCACTCTCAATTATTACTTTATATGTATGGAACTATTAAAATCCTTTGAATCTTCTAGAGGAGTGAAAAACCTGAGTCTGTTGGAAAGCAAAATTTTGTGAGTTAAAATGCGATATATATTTTAGAAGTGAGACTAGAGCAGATTCTATTTTTCTGGCAGGTGAAAAACAAGACATACAGATCTTCAAAACAAAAAAAAGATAAGCATTATAAAAATATCAAAACATAAATTAAAAGTTTATTCTAAAAGGTGCATGAATCCATGTGTTATCTTGAAAATAGACTCATAAAGAATTAGCCAGCACCCTCGAAAAGAAGGGAGTGATAGTACAATGTTTCTTGACACCCGATAGAATGTTGTCTGATTTAGGTGATGCTTATTTCCATCTGAGCTGAGGTGTCAGTATAAGAACAAGAGCAGTTGATGGTCATGTAAACTCCTTGCTCTGTTAGTGTGCAGTCTAAGGCAGTTTGATGAATTAAGATATCTGTAGCTAGAGGGTCCAGAGGTTTCTGAATATTAGCAAGTGATGTAGCAGTTTCATTGGATATAGATATTAAAATCTTGGAGAGATTCTGAAGTGCATACTGAAATGAAGCAGTTCCCCGCCTTGGTAATAGCACACATCTAAAGAAGTAGTCATTACCAGGGGCTTCTCTGTAGGTATCTCAGGACATTTGTGTGAACAAATGATTGATTGATTTCCCTGGAGTCCCATCTGCCTAAAGAGGTTTAATTACTTGCTCGTTGATCTCAGAAGGGAACAGGTCTCCTTTTGGTACAGAACAGAGGTCCAAGGGGACAATATTTGGCCCACCTGGGGATGCCAAAAACTGTTACAGAACAAAAGCCCCCCACAAAGGATACTATACTAATACCGTCCAAACCACCTACTCAGCTTGTCTGTCTGCTGCCAGAAGAAAGACATCTATTGATGCCAGAGATTTGTGAAAAGGAAAAGAAAGGTTTATTTAAAGCTATATAGACTTAAAGTAGTGACCCAATGTCCCTGTTACAGAAAACAACTCAGCCACTTTTGGGTGTACAGAGTGGAACTTTATTTCACATGTGCGGGCCCAGAGGAGTCAGTCTCCAAATTCTGGGCGCACTCAGTGGGCAACAATTGTTTATATATGGTGAGGGGCGGTCTACCACTGGGACATTACTTCTGGCACAAAAGCAAGAAAGCGGAACTGCTGATAGGAGTTAATACAAATTTATTTGTTCTTACTCCTCAGTTACTTAGTTACTTGCTCTCCCTAATCTTGTTGACTCAGCTGGGAGCCCCCTTCCTGGGCAGGCCATTAGCCATTACATTCATACTATTGATTCACTGGCTAGCCCCATTCCTGGGCAGGCCACTACATCCCCATTAAAATATCAATGTCCTTTAGGATGCCTACAGATGCCCACAACACTTCTCTCTCCCCCTGCCCTAATTCAGGGTACTGTATCTCAGGAAAAGAAGCACACATCCATGATTCAGGTTTCTGGCACTGTCATCTGTGTCCCCATCCAGGCAGGATCTCTAATTACTCCAAAGCCATGTGGCACCTTCTCGTGGCCTGCTGGCAAAAAGTTATTTTATCCTTCTTCCAGGCAAAGTCTCTCCTGTTTCCCAGGCCACATGGCAAAAAAGCACCACAAAAACATGTGGTCCTCTTCTACCAGAGCTGCAGGTGTCTGTACTCTGGTCAAAACTGAATGGTTCTTTCCTNGGGGACACATATCAGAGGACACAGATTAAGACTTGGATTCTGAGTCTCCCACTGTGCACAGTCACTCTGCAATCTACCCTCTCTCAGGTGGAGTCAAATGTTCACTATGAAGTACTCTGCCCCATGAATATGCAACTGATAAGAGGTTTGCTCGGTTAAATGTTGAATGTCCACAGTCTTAGCTTCACCCACAGCTGCACCCTTCCCTCCGGAAGTCCTAGTGGCACAGCCCCTCACCATGTACTGGACCTCAAGGGCCCTCTTATTGGTGGCAGTGGCTACAGGTAACAGTCTCCTCAGTCCCTTGGTTTAGGAGGAAACCATGGAATGGAATGGGTATTTCCATCCATTTCTATCTCCATTACATGGGTGTTCTCTTCCGGGTACAGCTGTTGCAGCCTCAGGCTGAGTTTACTGAGCCTGGGGCCTCACTTTAATACTATTTTAAGGCTTCTTAACACACTGTCCCCAGCTATGCTATGGTCTGGGTGGGAAAGACCTCAATAGATGGCCTGCAATATATGACTGATCATCAGAAACACTGGAAACCTGACATATATCCAGGGCTTCTCAGAATGATCTGTCTTTTCCATTGAAAACAGCACTGCCTGGCTGGTGTAGCTCAGTGGATTGAGCATGGGCCTGTGAAATGAAGGGTTGCCAGTTCAATTCCCAGTCAAGGCATGTGCCTGGGTTGCAGGCCAGGTCCCCAGTAGGGGACCCATGAGAGGCAACCACACACTGATGTTTCTCTCCCACTTTTTTCCTTCCCTTCCCCTCTCTCTAAAAGTAAATAAATAAAATATTTAAAAAAGAAAACTTTTAGCACTGCCTATCTGCAGATCAATGACCTGAAGTCTGACAACTTGGCTGTATATTACTGAGAGAGAGAGAGAGAGAGAGAGAGATGGCCAACATCATGAGTGTGTCACAAGCCCTGAGGGATGAGACAGACGGGTTTTGATAAAGAGATGGCAGGGCAATGGGCCTCTTGACCTTCATACACAATTTCAGTGACCTGAGACTGATACAGAGCCCAGATTGTGGGGTCCACCGCATTGCGGATGAGATATGAGAAATTCACATGCACTACCCAATCTTGTGGAGGAAAAGGTACAGCATGGCTTTTCTCTCAAGAGGAGAAAAAATTGTGGCCCTTGCCATGACAGGCCTTTATTTCTTTTCTCTGGGCACATTACACAATGGTCCCCATTTACTATGCACAGGTTGGCTTTAGGTGGTTACCTTCTACATAAAACAAAGAATATGTTGCCGCTAATCACATCACAGAATAAGAATATTTGCAATTGCAAAGGACAAAGTGGTGGAAGTGTTTACACTCATCTTTGAAAGGTTTAGCATAGATTTTAGGAAGTTAGAGTAAGCACTTTCTGTCTCAATTCAGGGTGAGGGAGTTTTAGCAAAAGCAAGTCTCATAACAGCCTAGGTACAATGCAGTCCCGATTCCCCATGGGAGAATCTATCCATGGTTGTGAGTCCTGTGCACCTCTGAGTGGGAACTGGGCCCACGCCAGCCAGAATGGTCTCCTATGTGAGATGAGGACAGATGCTGCCATAGACACATCAGAAATTCAGGTGATGGCTTAAAGGGACCAGATGCACTGCAAGGACAAGGCAGTGAATATGCTTTGGAAAGGTCCCCTGTTACTTACTGTGATTTGTGCAGGGGGCACATTTGAAGGTTTCATGTCCTTTGAGTGAGTGATGTTCAGGGACCTGTCATCTTGGAATGTTGGTTAGGGTCAGGTTTGGGAATTTGGACTGTAGTGTGTCCCCAGCAAGTTCTAGAGAATCCCCCTATTTCTGAACAATGCAACTATACTTGGGGAAATTCAGTACATGAACGTCAAGGATGAAATTTTAGGTCTTTGTTTCTGGCCAATCATCACAGAATTGACATTGTGACATAAAAGATGAGGGTTGAGTTTTCAGGTTCCAGCACATTTTAAGGTATCACAGTGTTCTTTACCCCCTCCCTGATGGTGAGATTCTGAGGAGTCTACTCATTTAAGACCAATGCCTTGCAAGTGTCCCTGTTCCTGGGAAGTACTAGTTGTCACACAGAAGGGATCAGGTTGGGGACAGCCTTGACAATGGGATACCCACATCTATCCGTCCTATACTATGTTTCTATGACTGAATCAATTACCACACATCTGGGTCTGCAATCTCCACACATTTAGTCCTGTACAATCTGCAGGTTGAAGCAGAAAATCCTTTCACTGGACTGAGGTCAAAGTGGTGGAAGGACAACCTTTACTCCAGAGACTCTGGGGCACTGTTGTGGTCTAAAAACAGGTGCTCCCCCAAGTTTATATGCTTAATTTCTCATCCCCAAAGAAGATAGTATTAATGATGAGGCTTTGGGAGATTCTTATGTTATGAGAGTGCCCCAAGAAGGGGGTTATAGCCATTCTCAATGAGTCATGAGAGCTTGCTGATACTTTCACAACATGAAGACCCTACAAGAAGTCGTCTAAAATTAACCAGGGATGGGGACCTCACCAAAAGGTGCTTTGGTGATGTAACCAAATGCAAGTCTGGCTGGCCACCACTTGAAAAGCCAATATGTGAGAGTCAGGTGATGATGTAAGGGAGAGTGGTTTTGTTCAGATGCTGACAACAAGGAAGATGAGAGAGGCTCTCACCATGGCATAGTAACACCTCAGTGAAGGCAGTTTTTCATAAGAAAGGAAAGTGACAAAAAGGAAATCATAGTGAGAGGCTATGGATGTGCAAGCAGTGGTCTTGCTTGTTCCTATGTGGAATTCTAATGTCAAAATTCTGGAAATGGTTGGTGCCAACCAAATTCTCCCAGTTTGGCCATCATTGTCACTTAAGATGGTGTGTGTGTGTGTGTGTGTGTGTGTGTGTGTGTGTGTGTGTGTGTTTAAAGAGTGTGTCTTGGACAAGCAGGAGTGGAACTAGAAGCACATGCCATGCAATATTCTTAGAAATAAATTTTCAGTATGTAAGTTTTTATGTTATTACTATTTATTCTAATCTTATTTGATAGTAGGTCACAGAAGTATAAAGATTTTATTTTGTGTTTCAATTTTCCACTCTAAATTATTACTCTATATGTATGGAACTATTAAAATCCTTTGAATCTTCTAGAGGAATGAAAAACCTGAGTCTGTTGGAAAGCAAAATTTTGTGAGTTAAAATGAGATATATATTTTAGAAGTGAGACTAGAGCAGATTCTATTTTTTCTGGCAGGTGAAAAACAAGACATAAAGATCTTCAAAACAAAAAAAGATAAGCATTATAAAAATATCAAAACATAAATTAAAAGTTTATTCCAATAGGTGCATGAATCCATGTGTTATCTTGAAAATATACTCATAAAGAATTATCCAGCGCCCTCGAAAAGAGGGGTGTGATGGTACAATGTTTCTTGACACCAGATAGAATGTTGTATGATTTAGGTGATGCTTATTTCCATCTGAGCTGAGGTGTCAGTATAAGAACAAGAGCAGTTGATGGTCATGTAAACTTCTCGTTCTGTTAGTGTGCAGTCTAAGGCAGTTTGATGAATTAAGATATCTTTAGCTAGAGGGTCCAGAGATTTCTGAGTATTAGCAAGTGAGGTAGCAGTTTCATTGGATATAGATATTAAAATCTTGGAGAGATTCTGAAGTGCATACTGAAATGAAGCAGTTCCCCGCCTTGGTAATAGCGCACATCTAAAGAAGTAGTCATTACCAGGGGCTTCTCTGTGGGTATCTCAGGACATTTGTGTGAACACTAATTGATTGCCCTGGAGTCCCATCTGCCTAAACAGATTTAATTACTTGCTCGTTGATCTCAGAAGGGAACAGGTCTCCTTTTGGTACAGAACAGAGGTCCAAGGGAACAATATTTGGCCCACCCGGGGATGCCAAAAACTGTTACAGAACAAAAGCCCCCCACAAAGGATACTATACTAATACCATCCAAACCACGGACTCAGCTTGTCTGCCTGATGCCAGAAGAAAGACATCTATTGATGCCAGAGATTTGTGAAAAGGAAAAGGAAGGTTTATTTAAAGCTATATAGACTTAAAGTAGTGACCCAATGTCCCTGTTACAGAAAACAACTCAGCCTCTTTTGGGTGTACAGAGTGGAACTTTATTTCACATGTGCGGACCCAGAGGAGTCAGTCTCCAAATTCTGGGCCCCACTCAGTGGGCAACAATTGTTTATATATGGTGAGGGGTGGTCTGCCACTGGGACATTACTTCTGGCACAAAAGCAAGAAAGCGGAACTGCTGATAGGAGTTAATACAAATTTCTTTGTTCTTACTCCTCAGTTACTTAGTTACTTGCTCTCCCTAATCTTGTTGATTCAGCTGGGAGCCCCCTTCCTGGGCAGGCCATTAGCCATTACATTCATCCTATTGATTCACTGGCTAGCCCCATTCCTGAGCAGGCCACTACATACCCATTAAAATATCAATGTCCTTTAGGATACCTACAGATGCCCACAACACTTCTCTCTCCCCCTGCCCTAATTTGGGGTACTGTATCTCAGGAAAAGAAGCACACATCCATGATTCAGGTTTCTGGCACTGTCATCTGTGTCCCCATCCAGGCAGGATCTCTAATTACTCCAAAGCCATGTGGCACCTTCTCGTGGCCTGCTGGCAAAAAGTTATTTTATCCTTCTTCCAGGCAAAGTCTCTCCTGTTTCCAAGGCCACGTGGCAAACAGCACCCCAAAACCATGTGATCCTCTTCTATCAGAGCTGCAGGTGTCTGTACTCTGGTCAAAACCAAATGGTTCTTTCCTCCACCAGAGCTGCAGAGAGGGTAGTGTTGCCCCTCAGGAAAAACCAAGTGGTGATTCTCTGCTAAAGCCACATGATTATTCTTTATCACATGACTGCAGTAGTCCCCATTCTGTCCGAAAGTGCGTGCTTCTCCCCCTTCTCACATGGCTGTGGGGGTCTCCACTCTGGCAAAGCCACATGGCTCTCTCTGCTAAAGCTACATGGTGATTCTCTCTCACATGGCTGCAGGACTTCCCATTCTGGCCAAAAGTGTGTGGTTCTGTTACCAAACAGGGGTCTGAGGTGGGGCAATACTTGGCCCAACAAGGGATGCCAAAAACTGCTACAGAAAACAGAGGACCCTCCTAAGGACGGTATACTAATATCTACTGGGCTCTTCTGTCTGCCGCCAATTGGAAAGACATCTCTCAATACCAGAGGTTTGTGAAAAGGAAACAAAATGTTTTTTTAATGCTATTCAGGCCTAATGCGTTCATTAAAATATCAAAGTCTTTAAGGGTATACACCTACACACTCACACACACACACACACACACACACACACACACACTCCCTTCTCCCACTGTCCCAACCCCGGTACCATAAATCAGGAAAAGAGCACACGTCCATTTTTCCAGGCCACTGGCACCATCAGCTGTGTCATTGTCTAGGCAGTATCTCCAATTAATCCAAAGTCATGCAACACCTTCCACTGGCAAGAGTTCTTTGTACCAAGTTCCAGTCAAAGTCTCTCCTGCTTTCCAGGCCACTTGGCCAAAGGGAGCACCGCAAAGCCAAGTGGCCCTCTTCAACCAAAGCTGCAGAGGTCCGCACTCCACCAAAAGTGCCTGTCTTTCTTCTTCATCTGGCCACAGGGATCTCCACTGTGGCAAAGCTGTGTGGTTTTCCCTTTTTACCTGGGCAAGAGGACATCTTAACTCTGTGGAAACTGTGTGGCTATCTCCCATAATGGCTACAGGAGTCTACATCTTTCCAAAAACGATGTGGCTCTCCCCCCACCTGGCCAAGAGGGGGTCCTCACTCTGCTAAAGCCACATGGCTCTCTCACAGGCACTCTCTCATAGGATCAGCCCCCAGTTACATACTGGGTAGAAGCCATTCACTTCTCCCTGGCTCAAAACTTGGCCATAGGTATTTAACATATCTATGAAACCAGTTAAAGGTTATAGGTATGTTAGATGATCATTCCAGAGATTCCCTGTAAAACTGTTGCTATGCAAAACAACTCTCCATGGCCCTGCTCCATTTATCCCTTCCCCCAACTGACACCTGGGGTGGGGGGTGAGGACATCTTAATATTTCCTCCAATATTCCTATACACTTAATTCCAAACCTTTTTGCCCCCCCCCCGGCTGCACCCTGTATCATTGCGCCCCCTTCTTCTTACGTGACTGTGGGAGTCACCACTCTGGCAAAGCTGCATGGTACTCCTTTAATGGCTGCCATGCCTGGGTTTTAAATCCTCACACCAGTCCTCCTTTGCAGCCCCATTTCTGACTCCTCCCACAATCGGCTACACTTGCCAGTACTCCCATATCCTCCCAGATTTACTGGGCTTCCATAGGGAGTCTGGGCAGGCATGGCCTCATGACGAGGAGCCAATTATCTCCAAGCTCTCATGCAGGTGTTGTAATAGGGGCTGGGAGTTGCCTCCTACTTATATCTTGGGTGGAAGTCACTCCCTTCTCCCTGACTCAAAGCATGGCCACTACTATTTAACATATCTATGAAACCAGTTAAAGGTTGTAGATATGTTAAATGACCATTCTAGGTGTTACCTGCAAAACTGTTGCTATGCAAAAAAGCTCTTAATGGCCCCTCTCCATTTGTCCTTTCCCCCAACTGACACCTGTGGGGGTGGTGGTTAGGGGTGAGGATATCTTATGCATCTTTCTAATATTTCCTGGACACTCTGAGTTCTGGACCCCATTCCAAATCCCTTTTTTTGGGCCTCCCTCTTGGCTGCATCCTGTTACACTTTGGGTTCCACTTAACTGGTTAAAGGCAACTGGAGTTTCCCCTTAACTGGTCAAAGACAACTGGATCATGTTTCATTCATACCTGAGAGAAAGTTTCTGCTTTTCAGCAGGATAGGTTGCCTGGGTATGCAATTTACAGAGCAAATCCTGATTTATCAGAGAAATGGGGCATTCAGGCAAATAGAGAAGCTTTGTGATAACAGCAATCTCTGAGTTGTCACTTTGATGGCTTGAGGAAGGCTTGCTGTTGTATTTGTCTTGTTACCCTTATTACCAAGACTATTGTGTGTGTTTGTGTGTTTTGTTGATTTGGTGTTTAATGGAGAGTATGTGTGTCCCATGTCACCTGAAATTTTATTAAATTCTTCCCCACTGTCAAGTGTATCAGACATCTACATGAAGAAACAAGGATGTGTTAGGAGGTGTCTAGAACAGCCAATGGTACCTCATCCGTTTTATGAGTCTATATTCCAGTTCAACATTGGCCTGTGTGCCTGTTTTACTCATTTCTCTTTTGCATGTCTTTTGCTAGGCACCTGGGTTTTCTGCCCTGATGGACCTTCTGTACTGGGTTTTTAGTGTTCTTTCCTCTGATTTTGTATCTCTAACTGGCCCTAATGCCATAAGAGACACAGAAGGACACTAAATAATTCTCCTTGGAAGAATCCATCAAGAAGACAGAGATATTGTAGACATGTATGGATCCAACATAAGGGCATCCAAATATATAAGGTAAATCTTGGAGGACTTCAAGGAAGATATAGACAGCAACACACTTATACTGGGGGATTTTAACACCCTGCTATCAACAATGGATAGATCTTCCAAACAAAATGTCAACAAGGATATGGTGGCACTGAATGATGCACTAGGTCAAATGGACTTAACTGATATATAACCTTACATTCCATAGAAACAAAATATACTTTTTTTTTCAAATGCATGTGGAATATTTTCAAAGTGTAGGAGACCGTTCTGTGTGGCATGGGCCAAGCTACCACTTTGAGATGCACAGGACCCATGACCACAGAGAGGTTCTCCTATGGGGAGAACCCTGTGGGGAGAACCTATGTGAACCTGTGGGGAACCATTCCCCTGTGGGGAATCAGGCTCCCAATATGCCTAGGCCACTTTGACTCTTGCTGTTGCTAAAAACTCCCTCACACAGATTTGTGGCAAACATTTACTTCAAAGTAACTTCCTAAAATCTATGTTAAACATTCCAAGGACCAGTGTAACTGGTCCAACCACTTTTGCCTTTTCATTTGTAAATATCCCTCTTATGTGATGTGATTAGCAGCATTAGCTCCTTTGTTTTCTGTAAAAGGTAACCACCTAAAGCAACCTGTGCATAGTTAATGAGGACCATCATGCAATGTGGTGAGAAACCCAATAAAGGCCCGTCATGGCAAGGGCCAAGGATTTTTCTCCCCTTGAGAGAAAAGTCATGCTGTCCCTTTTCCTCCACAGGATTTGGTAGTCCATGTGAATGTCTCATTTCATCCATAATGACGCGGACACTGTGGGCCAGTGCCTGCATCACAAAGATAGACAACATGATAGACATAAGGCAATCCTCAGCAAATTAAGTAATATAGAAATTATTTCAAGCATTTCTTCAGACCACAAGGGCTTGAAACTACAAGCCAACCTCAATTAAAAAAACTGTAAGGCATTCAATATCATGGAGACTGAATAGTATGTTATTAAATAATAAATGGGTTGATAATGAAATCAACGCAGAAATTAAAGAGTTACCAAAAATAAATGAAAATGAATGCATGACACTCTAAAACCTATGGGACATAGCGAAAGCAGACCTCTGAGGGAAGTTCATAAGAGCACTTGCCTCCCTAAAAAGGACAGAAACATTTCAAATAAACAACTGAATCCTACATATACAAAAACTGCATGAAAAAAAGCAAACAAATCCCAGATAGAGTGAGTGGAATGAAGGAAAAAAAACAAAATCAGAGCAGCAATGAATGACATGGAGACTAAAAGAACATTTGAAAGTGTCAATAACTCCAGGAGCTGGTTCTTTACAAATATAAACAAAATTGACAGTCTTTAATTCAAACTTATCAAGAAAAAATATAGAAGACCCACGTAAATAAAATTAGAAATGAAAGAGGGGAATTTGCAACTCATAACACAAATTGTAAGAAATTACTATAAAAAATTATATGCCATGAAATTTGAAACCTGGGTGAAATGGATAAATGTTTAAAAACACCTAAGCTTTTAAAACTAAATCAAGTAGAAGCAGAAAGCCTGAACAGACAGGTAACATCTGGTGAAATTGAAACAGTAATCAAAAAATTTCAGGCACACAAAAGCCCTGGACTGGACATTTCACAGGAGAATTTTACAAAATATGTAAGACAGAGTTAATCCTTGTACTTTTCAAGCAATTCCAAAAAAAATTCAAGAAGAGAGAAGATTCAAAAACTCTTTATGAAGCTAGTATCATCTTAATCCCCAAAACAGATAAAGGCTCAACAAAGAAAAAGAAAAACTATAGGCCAATATCTCTGATGAACATAGATGTTAAATGTCTCACCGAAATATTGGCAAACAAAATGCAATAATGCAATAAAATGATGGCCAAGTGTGACTTATCCCAGTGGTGCAAGGATGGTACAATATACACAAATTCATAAGTATAATACATCTCATAAACAAAAGGGAAGACAGAAATCACAAGACAAAAGGGAAGACAAATTATTATATCAACAGATGCTGAAAAAGTGTTTGATGAGGTACAACACCCATTTATGAGAGAAACACTGAGGAAAGTGGGAGTAGAGGAATAATACCTCAACATAATAAACTTCATATATGAGAAACCTACAGCCAACATCATAATTAGTGGGAAAAATTGAAAAGCTTTCCCACTAAGAGCAGGAAAAAGACAAGGACATCTGCTCTCACCACTTCTGGTCAACACAGTATTGGGATTTCTTGCCACAGTAATCAGACAAGAAAAGAAAATTAATAGCATTCCATTTGGAAAGGAGGGGGTGAATTTAACATTGTTTGTAAATCTGGCATCATGCTGTACGTATAAAACCCTATAGATTCCACTAAAAAGAAAAGCAAAAGGCAAAAACAAAAAAAAATGACCTAATAAGTGAATTTGGCAAAATGAAGGGATACAAAATGAATAATCAGAAACCAAAAGCATGTTTGTATATCAACAATGAAGTATCAGAAAGAGAAGTCAGGAAAAAATCTCGTTTGCTATAGCAACAAGAGAAATAAAGTGCCTAGGAGTAAACCAAACCAAATAGGTGAAAGACATATACTCAGAAAACAACAGAAAACCAGAGAAAGAGAATGAGGCAGACACAAATAAACGGAAGTATATACCATGTTTGGGTACTGGAAGAATTAACATCACCAAATGCCCATACTATCCAAAACAATTTATAGATTCAATATAATCCCCATTAAAATACCAGTGACATATTTACAAGATATAGAACAAATACTTCAAAAAATTATGTGGAACTATAAATAACCCCAACTAGCCTCAGCAGTTTGCATAAAGAAGAACAAAGTAGGATGCATCACAATTCCTGATATCAAACTATATTACAAGGCCACTGTCATCTGAATATTCTGGTAGTGGCAAAAGAACAGGCATATTGATCAATGAAAGAGATGAGAGATCCCAGAAATAAACCAGCATCTCAAGGGTCAAGTAATATTCAACAAAGTGGGTAGAAATATAAAATGAAGTAAAATAGCCTCCTCAGCAAATGGTGTTGGGAGATCTGGACAGCTACGTGAAAAATATTGAAACTTGACCACCAACTTACACTATACACAAAAATAAACTCAAGTTGGATAAAATACTTTAACATAAGGTATGGAATCATAAATTTCCTAGAAGAGAACATAGGAAGAAAAATCTCAGATATTCTACCTAGTAATATTTTCACCAATACGTCCCCTATAGCAAGGGACATAAAGGGAAGAATAAACAAGTGGGGCTACATTAAAGTAAAAAGTTTCTGCACAGGTAAAGCAAAAATGAAAAGATAAACAACCATATAGGAAAATATATTTGCCAATGATAGCTCATACAATGGTTTGATCTTCAAAATATATAAAGAACTCACACAACTCCACCCCAAGATAAACAATCCATGTTATAAATGGGCAAAGGACCTGAACAGACACTTCTCTGAGGAGGACATAAAGAGGGCCCAGAGACATATGAAAGGAAGCTCAGCCTCACTAGCCATCAGATAGATGCAAATTGAAATCACAATGAGGCTGAGTAATATTCTGTCATGAGCATAAAGTACATGCTTATCCATTTACCCTTTGATGGACACTGAGGTGGTTCTTTACATATTCACTGCACTGAGTAATGCTGTAATGCAAGGGGCAGTGCAAATACCTCTTCCAAATTCTTGTCTTTATTATTTGAATGAACACTAAGAAGCGTCATGGCTTGATCCTGTGGAACTTCAATATTTTTTAAAGCATACTGCTTTTTTCCATATTACAGATTTTAATCAGGAACTATTACAATTATGGAAAAGAGACATTAGTGTGAAGGCAGCCTTAGTTTTGAATATAAGAATGAATGTGAGGATTTGCAAGCAAAACAATTGCAGGATTCAGTGGATAAAATTAATAAAATGAGAGTTTAAGAGAAGGGGTTTCTTGCTGAAACAATTTGACAGGATTCTTTCTAAAAGTAGTCCAAGCTGATCAGATAACAGGGTGGGTGATTCTACCTAAAGAGGATTCTGGATAAAAGTGGGTAATGCAGGTGGAACAAGGATAGACACTGAAGTCCAAAGTAAAAGGATGGTTCAGAGGAAGGATTATAGGATCTTTTTTTTTTAATTTAAGATTCTATTTATTTATCTTCAGAGAGGAAGGAGAGAGGGAGAGAAATATCAATGTATGGTTGCCTTTCATGTGTCCCCTGCTGGGAGTTGGCCTGCAGGGAACCAGCCTGCAACCCGGGCATGTGCCCTGGCTGGGAATTGAACTGCGATCCTCTGGTTCGCAGGCCCGCGCTCAATCCACTGAGCTACACCAGCCAGGGCGGATTATAGGATCTTGACAATGTTTGGTCAAGGAGAGAGTCCCTGTAGGCACCATCTGAGTTAGTATCTTTATGAGCTCCAAAACAATCTAACAAGAAATTGGTTGGCTAGAATGAGGCATTCAACAAGTACTTACGGATTAGATCCTTAATTAGATGCTATGGCACATTGTGTCTTTTCTTAAAAGTAAATGGATTTTAATTATGACTCATTACTTACAGGAAAACTAGAACACAATTCCATATTAACTGTGTTAATGATTATTCAAAACATTTTTTTACTGTAAGTCTACATGTTTTAAACATGGTCAAATTAAATATTTTTGGGCTTTTTCTAATTGTGAAAGAAATGTTACATACAAAATGCATTATATGAGAAATTTACTATTACGTGGTCAAACTATAGACATATGAAATGGAAATTATTTCATCCTTATTACCTTCACATCCAGCACTAGTTCTGTTTCACTTCATTTCTGTGTTCTTTCACAGTAGCCATCCTACCAGGGTGAAGTGATTTCCAACTGGGCCTTTTGTCTGGAGTTCCTGAGTTCTCTGTCCCTGCTTCTGAGCCTGTTGACAATTTCTTCATTTCTCAACTGATGTTGTAATTTTCACTATTTGATTCTTTCTCTTTAAAGGTTTTATGTATTTATTTTTAGAGAGGGGAAGGGAAAGAGAAAGAGAGGGAGAGAGACATCACTCTGTGGTTGCCTCTCACCTGTTCCCTACTGGGGACCAGGACCACAACCCAAGCATGTGCCCTAGGAATCAAACTGGCAATCTTTGATTCCAAGGCCTGCACTCAACCACTGAGCCACACCAGCCAGAGATCCATTTGATTCTTTCTTTCAATTGCCATCACTCATCTGTTATTTTTATGAAGCTGAAGTCTGCTTATATTTTCCTGTTAGCATCTAAAAACTATTCAGAGATATATAAAGTGCAGTGTGTGACAATCCTAATACCTCACTCCCATGGGAATGCCATTTGAAAATATTTCCATTAGGACTTTGGTCTTTCTCTTTGTTAAAACAATAGTTTCCGAAGCACCCAGATATGCTAGAAAGGAAAGTAGTTTCAGGTGTCCTGTTGTGCTGTGTCATATGTCATTAATTCATGCCTATAATTTGATCCAGATGGGACACAAGGTCTTCCTTCATCCCTTTTGGCCAAAGATATGCATATCTCTGAATTGGTCACAGCTTATTCTGGAGGCTTTTGTTACCATGGAAATCATGGATATTTTATCAATTATAATTTAGTGATTATAATACTACAGTTTTCTCGATTTCCCCCCTTCCTACCCTTGACCCAACACCTCCCATTCCCTCAGGCAACCCACACATCAGTGTCCCTGTCAATAAGTCAAGTGCATACATTCTTGGCCACTCCATTTTTTATATAGTAAGTTATATCCCAATAACTATTATATAACTCTTTATTTGTATTTGTTAACCCTCTCATCTTTTTTTTTTACCAATTACCCACACCCACTCCAATCTGCTTCCATATTTCATAAATAAGTTCCTTTAACATTTCATATAATAATGTCTTGGTGATGGAGAACTTTTTAAGTTTTTCTTGTCTGTGAAGCTCTTTATCTGCCCTTTAACTGCTCATTAACAACCATTCGAAATGGTAGCTTTTCTAGGTAGAGAAATCTTGGCAGTAGATAAAAGCTTTTCATGACTTTGAATATTTCATACCAATCTGTAATGGACCCTGGCCAGCAGAGTCTACCTGTTGTGGCTGATGACGAGAATCAATGCTCAGGTGACAACAATCCTGTGTAGAAAAAGGGAACAGGCATGACTACTCTCTCAAGGGGAGAGTGCCTATGGGTGCTTCGACCACTCCCTCAAGAGGGGAGCGCCCCAACCCTTGCCTAGATAGGCTTTTATTGTTTTCGTGGGGTCTTACATCATAGGAAGATTTACTATGTATCACATAGAATATTATTGTCTACATTCTAGGTACAATCAAGGAAATAATAATAACATGCAAAGGGGAATGGTGATGAGCTCATTAGCTCTGTCCTTGGGAGAACTCATACAGGCTTTGGATAGTACCTTGAAGATAGACAACACACATTTGTTGTTTTAGACCAGGGTGATAGAGTTTTAGCAAGAGCAAGCCATATCAATCTGTATGCATTTTCTAGACCTGATTCCCATGGGAAAACTCGGTTTGAAGTTCTGACTCCTGCCCACCACTTTGCTTCTGTAGGTTTTCCATAGAGAGCTGAGTCACATTTGCCAGGCCAGGACAAATCGGTCCTCTATATCAATCCCTTGTAGCTTGCACAATTTCTTTTGAGAAGTCAGCTGACAGTCTTATGGGAACTACCTGTAGGTAACTAACTGCTGTTCTCTTGTTTCTTTTAAGAGTCTCTCTGTATCTTTAACATTCAGTATTTTAATTAGGATGTATCTTGAAATGGACCTCTTTGCATCCTTATGTTATGGGGATTGTTGGACTTGCACATCTATGTCCTTCACCAAAAGAGAGAACTTTTCTTTATTTTTTTTCAAATAGATATTCACGTTCTTGCTTTTTCTCTTCTCCTGCCCATCCTGTGATACAAATATTGGAATAATTTAAATTGGCCTAATGGCTGCTTACATTATCTTCATTCTTTCTTCTTTCTTCTTGTTGTTGTTCTGATTGATTCTATCTTCTTCCTGCATGTTCCAAATCATTGATTTGACCCTTGACATCACGCACTCTACTGTTCTTTCCCTGTGAATTGGTATTTCCATCAGTATGTCCTTCATTTTGGAGTGGGTGTTTTTATGCTTTTGAAGTCCTGTGTAAGTTCCTCAAACATCCTTTTAACCACTGTTTTGAATGCTGCATCTCATAAATTGCTTATCTGTGTTTCATTTACATCACTTTCTGAAGATTTTATCTTTTTTTAAATTTTCTATTCTTGCCATGTGTTTTTGTGTCCCCATTTTGTCAACCACTTATGGGTTTGTTTCTGTGTATTAGGTAGAGCTGCTATGACCCCTCTCTTGGGAGCATGAACTAATGTAGTAGGTGTGTCCACTAGGGCCAGGGACAATCCTCCCCTATCACCCAAGCTGGGTACTTAAGATATGCCCTTTGTTTGGGCTGAGTACACTGACCCCTTGTAGTTTAGTCTTGATTGGTCTGTTAGGTCAATGGGAGGGACTTACCCAGGTCAGGCAGCTGCAAGGACTGGCTGTGATCACTGATCACCAACCCAGTGATCACTATATCACTGTGATCACTGATCACTATACCCTCCTTGGAGAATTAGCTATGCAGGAAAGGGTGGTGGTTCTCAGATGTGCTCTGTATCTGTCCACTGGGTGAGCAGTCTCTGGGGTTTCCCAGGTGGTAGAGACCCAGGTGAGCCTCCACCAGTGTTCTATCAGGGATACCCTCCTAAAGCTATAAAGTAATGTTTATTTTGTTGTTATTTGTTCTGGGCCTGGAGGTTCTCAGACAGAGCCAAGCTGTGAATATGGCTGGCCACTGCCAGTACCAGGTCTGGAGGCCTGGAGCCATTGAGCAATAGGTACTGGAACTTAGAGAGTTTTTAGCATGATCCAAGAATAATCACTCCTATAAAAAATCAATGTTTAAAAGCTTTAGTGGGCCTATATGTTGTGTGAGATGGACATTGCATGATCTTTAGGGTTGGAAAAACAGTGTTAGTGATGTTGATGATGTCTCGGATATGGCAGCAGTCTTCTGGCTTTGTGGTTCTGTAGAGGGAGGATTCCAAAGATGAACAATGGTTTCTGCCTGCCTTTCTGTCTGGAAGAAAGATGTCCTTCATTTGCCCTTGAGGCTAGTCACTTCTGTTCCCTCCCCACCCCATATAACACCAATTGCTTTTGAGGTGCTATCCCTGTGCTAGAGTTAATAGGGATTGCATCCGAATAATTTTGGGTGTTGTTTCGTTAAGAGGAATTGCTTGAGACTCCAGAAGTTGTTTTTTTTTTTCCTCCTAACTCTATCACCACTGGATTTTTCAGTCAGAATTCATGAGGAATTATCCTCCTGACACTGGAACCCTGGCCTGGGGGCCTGGTTTTGCCCTGGGACCCCTTGCCCATATGCTATTCCTCCTGGATTTTTATCCACCACATGTAGATGTTGGACCAACCCATTCCACGCCTCTGCCCCTTGAACCAGTATGGATGTATGTGATTTCTTTATCTCCATAGTTGTCAGGCTTCCATTCAGCTCAATTACTGATGGTTCTTAGTGACAGTTGTTTTATAGTTTAATTGTCAGTTTGATATGGTTATGAGAGTAGGCAAACTGTGTTTACCTATTCCTCCATCTTTGAAGACCATTGTTGAAGTTGGTTTCTGCCATGGGCTCCAGAGAATTTGAATCTTCCAGTGACAACTTTATTGTGTTTCCTTCTTCACATGAGGGTTGTCAACTTCTGTCCTTACTTCAGAATATCTCTCTACTCCTGCTCATCNGTATCTTTAACATTCAGTATTTTAATTAGGATGTATCTTGAAATGGACCTCTTTGCATCCTTATGTTATGGGGATTGTTGGACTTGCACATCTATGTCCTTCACCAAAAGAGATAACTTTTCTTTCAGTTTTTTTTTTTTCAAATAGATATTCATGCTCTTGCTTTTTCTCTTCTCCTGCCCATCCTGTGATACAAATATTGGAATAATTTAAATTGGCCTAATGGCTGCTTACATTATCTTCATTCTTTCTTCTTTCTTCTTGTTGTTGTTCTGATTGATTCTATCTTCTTCCTGCATGTTCCAAATCATTGATTTGATCCTTGACATCACACACTCTACTGTTCTTTCCCTGTGAATTGGTATTTCCATCAGTATGTCCTTCATTTTGGGCTGGGTGTCTTTATGCTTTTGAAGTCCTGTGTAAGTTCCTCAAACATCCTTTTAACCACTGTTTTGAAAGCTGCATCTAATAAATCGCTTATCTGTGTTTTGTTTACATCACTTTCTGAAGATTTTACCTTTTTTAAAATATTATATTCTTGCCATGTGTTTTTGTGTCCTCATTTTGTTAACCACTTATGGGTTTGTTTCTGTGTACTAAGTAGAGCTGCTATGACCCCTCTCTTGGGAGCATGAACTAATGTAGTAGGTGTGTCCACTAGGGCCAGGGACAATCCTCCCCTATCACCCAAGCTGGGTATTTAAGATATGCCCTTTGTTTGGGCTGAGTACACTGACCCCTTGTAGTTTAGTCTTGATTGCTCTGTTAGGTCAATGGGAGGGACTTACCCAGGTCAGGCAGCTGCAAGGACTGGCTGTGATCACTGATCACCAACCTCTGCCCTCCTTGGAGAATTAGCTATGCAGGAAAGGGTGGTGGTGCTCAGATGTGCTCTGTATCTGTCCACTGGGTGAGCAGTCTCTGGGGTTTCCCAGGTGGTAGAGACCCAGGTCAGCCTCCACCAGTGTTCTATCAGGGCTACCCTCCTAAAGCTATAAAGTAATGTTTATTTTGTTGCTATTTGTTCTGGGCTTGGAGGTTCTCAGACAGAGCCAAGCTGTGAACATGGCTGGCCACTGCCAGTACCAGATCTGGAAGCCTGGGGCCACTGAGCAATAGGTACTGGGACTTAGAGAGTTTTTAGCATGATCCAAGAATAATCACTCCTATAGAAAATCAATATTTACAAGCTTTAGTGGGCATATATGTTGTGTGGGATGGACATTGCATGATCTTTAGGGTTGGAAAAACAGTGTTAGTGATGTTGATGATGTCTCGGATATGGCAGCAGCCTTCTGGCTTTGTGGTTCTGTAGAGGGAGGATTCCAAAGATGAACAATGGTTTCCGCCTGTCTTTCTGTCTGGAAGAAAGATGTCCTTCAGTTGCCCTTGATGCCAGTCACTTCTGTTCCCTCCCCACCCCATATAACACCAATTGCTTTTGAGGTGTTATCCCTGTGCTGGAGTTCATAGGGATTGCATCCGAATAATTTTGGGTGTTGTTTCGTTAAGAGGAATTGCTTGAGACTCCAGAAGTTGTTTTTTTTTTCCTTCTAACTCAATCACCACTGGATTTTTCAGTTAGAATTCATGAGGAATTATCTTCCTGACACTGGAACCCTGGCCTGGGGGCCTGGTTTTGCCCTGGGACCCCTTGCCCGTATGATATTCCTCCTGAATTTTTATCCACCACATGTAGATGTTGGACTAACCCATTCCACACCTCTGCCCCTTGAACCAGTATGGATGTATGTGGTTTCTTTAGCTCCATAGTTGTCAGGCTTCCATTCAACTCAATTACTGATGGTTCTTAGTGACAGCTGTTTTATAGTTTAATTGCCAGTTTGATGTGGCTATGAGAGTAGGCAAACTGTGTTTACCTATTCCTCTGTCTTTGAAGACCATTGTTGAAGTTGGTTTCTGCCATAGGCTCCAGAGAATTTGAATCTTCCAGTGACAACTTTACTGTGTTCCCTTCTTCACATGAGGGTTGTCAACTACTGTCCTTACTTCAGAGTCTCTCTCTACTCCTGCTCATCAAGCTGCATCCTACCTTTATTCTGACAGGGAAGTCATGGGTCTGGTGGTGTGGCTGGGCAGCATTATCCTCAGACCTTGGGATGATCCTCATACTTACACAGGGATGTGTTTACATCTGGACTATGTCATTGAAACCATTTCTGTTACTCAATGTCTTTGAGATTCTCCTGTAAATGTTCAAGTTTCACATTAACTGACTTTATACAAATTACATGTTACAAGCTCAACAACAACCACCACAACAGCAACAGTGGAGTGGGTAGGCCTAATTAGAAGGAATCTAAAATCCCATTACACATTATGCTGCATCTGTGAAAGATACACATTCCATCTCAAGAGATGACTAGAACATTGCCAATCTTCAGGAGGACACCTCCATGTATTACAGTGTGAGAGACAGAGAAATAAAGAACATTTGATTCCTAAACAAACCTCCCAGTGTGAAGACAAAAGGGCTTAACTGCAGATGGTGCTCAAGACATTAGGGGGGTAATGGAAAACAGTTCAGTCCCTGCATCACAGGGACTCTGAACAGCAGCACCCAATATGTTGGGTTCCCTTTTCCTGCATTAGCATCTGCTTTTGGTGGCTCCTGGGAGACATGCACACATTGTCCCCTATGGTCCTTCTCTCAGGGCTCCTGGACATGAGCTCTGAGCATAGGGACCTGTGGGATATAGATCAGTGTGACCACCCCTGTTGTTATGTCATGTTGGCTACACTGACTGAACAAGGTTCCTCTGGGTCTGATTTTTTGAGGAAAACCAAGGGTACTTCATAGCTCAAGCTCTACAGGTACCAGGTGCTGGGAGAATAGAAAACCACAAGGGTGGGACTCTCAATTACTCATATCAATCTTCTTTGCTTTTGCTATGTTGACAAAGCAGGTGACTCATTAGGTTGATATCAGTGTAGGGGTCCTGCCAATGTGCAAGGAAGAGAGAAGGGAGACATGCAGTCCATTGCTATGAAAATCATCGTGGTGTGTTTGTGCATGTGTGTGCAATTTGTTGAGCATGGAAGTGCAGTGGGATTAGGGCCACACGCAGGGCTACTCAGATGGAATCTGCAAACAGAGGAACCTGAGGACATTAGAGTCCACAAAGACCCCTGGACCTTCAGAATTCAGGGCTTTGGGCTGAACTGGTTCTTCTTGAACTTCCAGGGAAGGAATTCCCAGGTGGCTCCATAGTGCCCTGTCTTGCAGGTTCCTTGCAGAGTCACTGGAATTTAGTAAGGCCAACTCTCTGTATCCTGAGATTTCTAATCATTGCGTGTCCCTTAGGGAGTATCCAGATGTCAGCATGCAGAAATTAACTCTGTACTACAGATGCTGTGATGTCCATGTCCTGTGATCCCAGAAAAGATGCACCTCTGCAGGGCACAGGCTGGGCAGCAGCAGCATTTGGGACCAACAATCTCAAGGCTGCTGCCCAAAGCAAGTGCAGAAAGAGCTGAGGAGATATTTCCTCTGAAGGCTTGGGTCTTCCTGTTCTCATGAAAATATCTAAAATACTGTTATACACAAGCTGACTGTAAATAGCCTATACTCAGAGCATTTACCAAACTCAATTAGACCAGAGAATTGCAACAGTATTGCAATTAAATACTGCTTATTATATACCAATGATGGTATTTAGAAGGCTTTTCAATATCTGAATAGTAAGCTGCTAAACTCAGGTATCATATTTCCAATTCATTAAGAACTACAATTTGGAGACATACAAATTAGAGACAAATGAATAAGATACTCAAACATTAAAGCCCAGAACTGGTCCTGGTGGTCTCTGTGTCGCTCAAAGTTGGGTTCACAATGAGCAGCATGTCCTCTGGGGCTTGTTCCTCAGTGGGAGGAGCCATATCAGCACAAGCCTCATGGTCCTGCCAAGGAATGCATATCCTCACACATGGTTTAGGACTTACACCCTCATACTCTCTTTCAGTATGGTCCCTCTGTCCTCTATCTCCTCTCAAGTGGGGACAACTTTTCAGATATGAAACACTGTGCCATCTGGATATACAAATTAAAGAGGTAGACTAGGTTAAATATGAGTTTGCCTGTGCCCTGAGAGCATCACCCATGGACACACCCTCCCCTACAGAAATCCTGGCATCACAGCCTCTCACCATGGACTGGAGCTGGAGAGTACACTTCCTAGTGGCAGTTGCTACAGGTAATGGGCCTCCCAGTACCTGGGTTGAGGAGGGGACTACAGATGCTCAAAGAAGATTTACACTCACTCCTACACCTCTCCTCAGCTCTCCACTCCCAGGGGCAGTATTACAATTGGTGCCTGAGGTGAGGAATCCTGGGGCCTCAGTGAAGGTTTTCTGCAAGGTCCCTGGATATACCTTCACCAGATACTGGAGGCACTGGGTGCAACAGGCCCCATTACAAAGACTTGAGTGAATTGGAGAGGTTAATCCTAGCAATGATAACACAAACTATGCACAGAAGATTAAGGGCAGAGTCACCATGACCACAGACAAATCCATGAGCACAGAGTACTTTGAACTGAGTAGCCTGAGAGCCAGGAAAAAGCTGTGTATTACTGTGCCAGGGACACAGTAAGGGGAGATAGTGTGAGTCCAGACACAAACCTCCCTCTAGGAGGGGCTGCGACCTTCAGGTGCTTATCAGCATTCTTGAACCCAAGGGCCATCCTGAGGGCATGTGCAATTGAAGGAATGGACACTTTTTCTACCTGGATTTCTCTTTCTGTAACAGTTTCCCTGAAAGAACATTTTTTATCCTTGCTTTTGTGGACTTATTTGAAATCTCTGACTACAGAAAGTCTATTATTTTTATAAATATTTTATCTATTTGTTTTTAGAGATAGAGGAAGGAAGGTAGAAAGAGAAAGAGAGAGACATCATTGTGGGCTTGACACCCTCATGTCCCTAATGGGGAACTGGCCAGCAACCCAGGCATGTTCCCTGACTGGGAATCAAACTGAAAACACCTGACCCTCAGGCCAGCAATCAATCCACCGAGATACACAAGCCAGGGGAAAATATCTGTTTTTAATAAAAACAGAACTTCTGCCCAAGATGGAGTTGTAGGTGGAAACACTGTGCCTCCTCCCACAACCAAGTTTCAAGACAACAAAGGTTTAGTAACAAAAATGCAACCAAAACAGAGAGAAAATCGAACTTTACAAAAGTCTGACAGCAACAAACCATTCAGCCAGACCAGTAGGAAGGGCAGAGTCAGCACCTGGTGAAGCGGGGTTGCTCAGGAAAAAGTGGCAAGACTGACCCAAGGGACAGGGGGAAGTTGGCAGATTGCAGGCATGGGGTGGCAATGAGAAGACCCAGTGAGGGTGCAAGGTGGCTGGCTGACCACAGTCGCACATTTGTGTACAAATAAACCAGGTGACAAAACAGACAGTGAGACAGACCTTGCAACCCAGGGCCCTAGTGCCAGGAAATAAAGCCTAAAAGCACCAATTGGAAAAATTTTCAGGGGTCTTGGTGCCAGGAGAGGCTCTCAGGCTCACATAGAGTTCCTTGAAGACACTCACAGGGTCCTGGAGGGTGCAAAAGCCCACACACCTGGGAACCAGCAGCAGAAGGGCCCAATTTGCTTGCAGGAAGCAGCAGAGGGAATCAAAATCTGAGAGAGAAGAACAAATGTCATTGCCCCTCTCTGACCCTGCCCCCACATACAGTGTCACAACCCAGCTAATGGGTCGCCCCGCCCTGGTGAACACCTAATGGGCTGCCCCTCATATGTAACAGATGCAAACAGACCAAAACATTATGGCTCAAGAAGAAGAACAAAAGAACAAACAAACAAAAAAAGGACAAAAAGAAGAAGAAGAACAGCTCAAAGCCCCAGAGCCAATTCTTCTAAGCTACAAAGAGATAGCCAACCTATTAGAGGCACAGTTCAAAACACTGGTGATCAGGATGCTCACAGAACTAACTGGTTGATTTTAGTCACAAATTAGATGAACAAATAAAGACTTAACTAAGTGAAATGAGGGAAATGCACAGGGAATCAATAGTTATGGGAAGGAAACTGGGACTCAAATCAATGGAGTGGACCAGAAGGAAGAAAGAAACAACCAAACAGAAAAGAATGAAGAAACAAGAATTCAAAAAATGAGGAAAGGCTTAGGAACCTTCAGGACATCTTTAAAAGTTCCAACATCCGAATTATAAGGGTACCTAAAGGGGAACAGGAACAGCAACAAGTGGAAAAGTTATTTGAACAAACAATAAAGGAGAATTTCCCGAATCGGGCAAAGGAAATAGACTTCCAGGAAATCCAGGAAGCTCAGAGAGTCCCAAAGAAGTTGGACCCAAGGAGGAACACACCAAGGCACATCATAATTACATTAGCCGAGATTAAAATGAAGGAGAGAATCCTAGAAGCAGCAAGAGATAAGGGGGCAGTCACCTACAAAGGAGTTCCCATCAGACTGTCAGCTGATTTCTCAAATGAGACCTTACAGGCAAGAAGGGGCTGGAAACAAATATTCCAAGTCATGAAATCTGAAGACCTACAGCCAAGATTGCTCTATTCAGCAAAGCTTTCATTTAGAATGGAAGGACAGATAAAGCACTTCTCAGATAAGATCAAGTTCAAGGAGTTCATCATCACCAAGCCCTTATTATATGAAATGTTAAAGGGACTTATCTAAGAAAAAGAAGATACAATATATGAACAGTGAGAGGTCTGAAAACTCACAGTTTTTAACAGCCACACCTAACACAAAAGAAAACTAAGCAGACAGCTAGATCAGGAAAAGCACCATGGAAATGGAGATCACATGGAGGGTTAGCAACAGAGGAGTAGGAGGAGGAGAAAGTACAGGAATAAGGACCATAGATGGTAGGTAGAAAATAGACATGGGGTAGGGCAAGAATAGTATGGGAAATATAGAATCTAAAGAACTTGTGACACATGGACATGAACTAAAGGGGGGATGGTAGAATAGGGGGTGTGCAGAGTGGAGGGGAATGAAGGGAGGGAAATGGGACAACTGTAATGGCATAATTAATAAAATATATTAAAAAGAAATACAGCATTCTCCATTATACAGAACACATCATCTCCTGTAGGCACTCTTGTGCTCAATTCCACTGAATCAACACACCTTCTGACCCACCTCGGTGTAATATAAGCAGAACTCTCCTACACACAGAAGTTCAGCTCAATGTCTAAGCTGGCCAGCAGCAGAACATGTGCATGTTGGACAGTGGGCACCAGAGGTATGTGACCCCAATACCAGAGGACAAAAATACCTTATGATTATAGTCTTTGATTTGGCATCTTGCTCACAGCACCAATATCAGGTGACACCACATAGAGGTAGAGAAACCCTTGACAGCTTGGTGTCAATGTCCATGCTGATGACAAGCACATACATACCCAAAGGGACATGCATTGTTTCCTATACATGTAGTTGATAACAATGGGAAGACCAGGAGAGGCCCTTCAAGAAGTCAGACATGCTTTCAAAGAGCCAGGGAAGGAGCCTGGGTCAGGACCTGTATTTTGTAAGGGAGGTGGAAAAGGGGAGTTCTGCTTACAGTGGTTTGTGCGGTTTCAATCTTTCAAAGACACCTTCAAAGAGAAGACACCTTCTCCTCAAAGTGAAGACCCATCATTTCATGTTTAATTTCTGATATGAAATGTGTGGGGTAGATGGAGAAGAAGATGGAAGAGACTTCAGTTGTCAGCAGTCAACTGTGAAAATCTGACTACATATTCCACTTCATAACCACTCAAAATCAGCAAAGAATAGTCACTATGTGTGGATGACCACCATGTCTAGGAAAAATGAGAATAACGTTTATTAGTAAGGAAACCATGGTGATGATGAAGATGCTGATGATGGTTATGGTGAGGATGTGATGATGTACTAGGACAGGAATCATGGTCCAGTGAAACTGGCTCCTCATACAAACACACCATCACCACAGCCCATCTAGTCAGGGATGCCTCCTCTTTCATGTTAGTGTTGAGAGATTTCATGAGTGGAGCCCCAGTGAATTATGCATCTTGGATGAGTCATGTAGTGTCCAGATGAGAAATTGCCTCAAAGCTGTCCAAATTCTAATTATCTGGACCTGTGTCATCTTTACCATATGTAACAGAGACCAAGGGGAAACATGAATTTGTGTATCAAGGAATCCCATTTCCACCGATTTGTAATGAAATATTCCTTATTTTGCTTGATATTTTTAAAAATTGTTCAGGTACAGTCTTCTGTCTCTTACTCCCAGCCCACCCACCCAGCCCTGCTCCCCTCCAGTTTACAACCCCCTCAGTTTTTGTCCATGTGTATTTTATACTTATTCCTGTAAACCCTTCCCATCTCCCCCTGAAATTTCCTCCCCTCTTCCCTATGGAAACTGTCAGCCTGTTCTCTATTTCAGTGTCTTTGGTTATATTTTGCTTGTTTGACTTTTTTGTTGTTGTTTAGGTTTGTGTTAAAGGTGATATCACATGGTATTTGTCTTTCTCCACCTGGCTTATTTCACTCAGCATAATACTTTCCAGTTCCATTCATGCTGCCCCAAAGGATTGGAGCTACATCTTTCTGTTGCATAGAATTCCATTGTGTAAATGTACCATAGTTTTTTTTTGATCCATTTATTTATTGATGGGTTCCTAGGTTGCTTCCAGCACCTGGCTATTGTAAATTGTTCTGCCATAAATATTGGAGTGCATGGGTTCTTTTGGATTGGTGTTGCAAGGTTCTTAGGGTAAAATCCTAGCAGTGGAATTTCTGGGTCAAAAGACAAATATATTTTTTTAGTTTTCTTAGAAAATTCTATACTGTTTCCCATAGGGGTTATACCAGTCTGCAATCTCACCAACAGTGCACTAGGGTTCCCTTTTCTCTGCAACCTCTCCAACACTTGTTTCTTGCTTTCTTTATGATGGCCATTATGACACATGAGAAGTAGTATCTCATTGTGGTTTTGATATGCATCTCTCTGATAGCTAGTGATATTGAGCATCTTTCGACATGTCTCTGGATCCTCTGTATGTCCTCCTTGGAGAAGTGTCTGTTCACGTCCTTTGTCCAACTATTAATTGGGTTGCTTGTCTTCTTAGAGTGGAGTCATGTAAGTTCTTTGTATATTTTGGAGATCAAACACTTGTCTGAGGCATCCCTGGCAAATATGTCTCCCCATATGGTTGGTTCTTCTTTTATTTCAATATTGTTTTCTTTAGTTGTGTGGAAGAATTTTTTTTTTAATTTTATGAGATCCCATTTGTTTATTCTTTACTTTATGTCCCTTGCTCTATGGGACATATCAGTAAAAAATGTTGCCTAGTGAAATATCTGAGATTTTCCTGCCTATGTTCTCCTCTAGGACTTTAATGTTGTTATGGATTATATTTAAATCTTTTATCCACATTGAATTTATTTGTATGCATGTTGTAAGCAGGTTCTTGAATTTCATTTTTTTTTTTGCACGTAGCCATCTAGTTCTCCCAACATCATTTGTTGAAGAGGCTATCTTTAGTCCACTTAATGTTTCTGTCCCCTTTGTGGAATATTAATTGACCATAGAGACTTGGGTTTCTGGTCTCTCTGTTCTCTTCCACTGGCCCATGTGTCTGCTTTTATGCTATTACCAGGTTGTTTTGATTACAGTGGCCATGTAACACAATTTGGTATCAGGTATGGTGATCCCTCTTACTTTGCTATTTTTTCTCACAATTGCAGCAGCTATTGATGGTTGCTTATGCTTTCATATAAATTTTTGAAGTGTTTGTTCTATTTCTGTGAAATATGCCATTGGTGCTTTAATAGGTATTGCATTGAATCTGTAAATTGCTTTGGGTAGTGTGGACATTTTGATGATGTTATTTCTTCCAATCCATGAACACGGTATATGTTTCCATTTGTTTGTGTCTTTCTTGATTTATTTCTTCAGTGTTGTGTAGCTTTCTGCATGCAGATCTGTTACATCTCTGGCTAGGTTTATTCCTAGGTATTTTATTTTTCTTTTTGCTATATTGAATGGCTTTTTTCTTGATTTCTGATCCTGCTGTTTCATTGTTGATATACAAAATTCTTCTGATTTCTGCACAGTGACTTTGTAACCCGCTGTTTTGCCAAATTCATTTATTTTGTCAAGCTGTTTTTGAATGAAGTCTATAGAATTTTTTTATGTACTCCATCATGTCATCTACAAACAATGACAGTTTGGGTTCCTCCTTTCCAGTCTGGATGCCTTTTATTTTGTTTTCTTGTCTGATTGCTGTGGCTAGGACTTCCAATACTATATTGAACAGAAGTGGTGAAAATGGACAACCTTGTCTTGTTTCTGATCTTAGTAGAATAGCTTTTAGTTTTGGGGCATTGAGTATGATGTTGGCTGTAGGTCTCTCATATATGTTGAAGAATCCTCCCGTTATTTCCACTTTCCTGAGTGTTTTCATAATAAATGGGTGCTGTATCTTATCAAATGCTTTTTCTGCATCTATTGATATGATCATGTGTTGTTTTCTCTATGTTTTTGTTTATATGGTGCATTACATTTACCCATTTATGAATTTTGAACCATCCCTGCATTCCTGCGATGAATCCCACTTGTCCATGCTGTAAGATCTTTTTAATGTATTTCTCGATGTGTTTTTTAAAAATATTTTTTGAGGATTTTAGTGTCTATGTCCATCAGCAATATTGGCTTGAAGTTTTCTTTTTTGTGTATGTCTTTATCTGGTTTTGGGTTTAAAATGATGTTAGCTTCATAAAAAGAGTTTGGGAGTCTTCCTTCATTTTGAACTTTTTAAAATAGTCTGTGAAGGATAGGGGTTAGCTCTTCATTAAATGTTTTGTAGAATTCTTCTGTGAAACCACCTGGTGCAGGGCTTTTGTGTGTGTGGGGAGGGGTTATTTTATTACTGCGTCAATTTCTTCTGCTGTTACTGGTCTGATCAGGGTTTCTGGTTTTTATTCATTCAGTTTTGGAAGATTATATTTTTCTAGAAATTCATCCATTTCATCTAAGTTTTCAAATTTCTTGCCATAAAGTTCTTCATAGTAATTTCTTCCAATCATTTGTATTTCTGCGGTGTCAGTTTTAATCTCTCCTCTCATTTCTGGTTGTATTTATTTGGGTCCTCTCTCTTTTTTTTCTTGATGAGCCTACCTAAAAGTTTGTCTATTTNTCTCTCTCTCTCTCTCTCTCTCTCTCTCTCTCTCTCTCTCTATATATATATATATATATATATATATATATATATATATATATATATATATATATCAGTTAAGTCCATTTCATTTATGGCACTGTTTAATGCCACCATATCTTTGTTGATATTTTGTTTGGAAGATCTGTCCATTTTTGACAGTGGGTTATTAAAATACCCTACTATATTTGTATTGTTTCAATATTTTTCTTGAAGTCCTCCAAGATTTTCTTTATGTATTTGGGTGCTCCTACATTGGCTGCATATATATTTACGATGTTAATGTCGTCTTGGTGGATTCTTTCCTTGAGTATTACAAAGTGATCTTCTTGGTCTTTATTTATGGCCTTTTTAAAAAAGTTTATTTCATCTGATATGAGTATTGCTACCCCAGGTGTTTTTTTTTTCTGTCCACTTGCTTGGAAAATTTGTTTTCAGCCCTTCATTTTCAGTCTGTGTAACTCTTTTGTCCTGAGGTGGGTCTATTGTATACAGTGTATGTGTAGGTCATGCTTTTTTATCCAATCTGCTATTTTATGACTTTTAATTGGAACGTTTAACTAATTTATGTTTAAGATTATTATTGATATGTACTTATTCATTGCCATTTTCACACCTGTGTTCCTCTTTCTCTTCCTTTCTCTCCTTAAAGCAGTCCTTTTAGCATGCCTTGCAGAGCTGGTTTCATGGAAGTGCATTCTTTTAGAGTTGCTTTTTCTGCAAACTTCCTTATTGGGCCTTCTATCTTGACTGAGAAGCTTACTGGGTAAAGTAGCTTTGGTTGTAGTTCTCTGGTTCTCATTACTTGGAATATGTCTTATCTTTCTCTTCTTGCTTGGAGTATTTTCATTGAGAAATCAGTTGCTGACCTTATAGGGGCTCCCTTGTATGTTACTTCCTTTTTCTCCCTTACTGCCTTTGAGATTCTCTCTTTGTCTTTGAATTTTGTCATTTTATTATGCTGTGTCTTGAAGTGGGCCTCTTTGAGTTCCTCTTGGGAACTCTCTGTGTCTCCTGGAGTTGTGTGACTTTTTTTCTCATCAAATTAGGGAAGTTTTCCATCATTACTTTTTCAAATACATTTTCTATCTTTTGCTCTTCTTCTTCTTCTGGTATCCCTATCATTTGGTTATTATTATGTTTCATAATGTCATAATCCCTCTTCATCCTTTTTGAGCCTCTTTTTTTTTCTTGCTTTTCCTGGGTATTTTTTTTCTACTTTGTCTTCCAGCTTGCTGATCCAATCTTCTGCTTCACTGAATCTGCTATAATTCCTTCTACTGTGTTCTTTAGTTCAGACATTATATTCCTCATTTCCTCTTGGCCCTTGTTGTTAGTTTCTATTTCCTTTTTCATGTTGATATAGTTTTCTTTGAGTTCATTGTAGTTTTCCTGTAGTTTTTCATAACTCGCTGAGAGCTCATGGAGCTTCCTGATAACCATAGCTTTGAACTCAATATCTGTCGAGTTGCCTGTATTTTATTTATCATTCTTTCTGAGGCTTCCTTCTTTCCTTTCATTTTGGGATTTTTTTATTTGTCTTCCCATTGTATGTGAGACTCTTCTTGTTAACCTCAGCTTCTTAATTTGATGGGTTCTGTCTCCCTGGGTTTATGGTGTGAACTTCTGTGGTAAAATACCTGTGAAATTCAGTGGTGCAGTCTCCTTCGAGTATCCTGATTTTCACAGCTTCCACCTATCTTTTTGTTCATCAGTTGGAGAGGAATGGCAAAACTTTGAAAGGTAGCAAGAGAGTATTTTATTCTATTTACAGTAACATCTGGTAGAGAAGAGATAGGGTATCCTTTGGCTATGTATAGTGTTAACCATGATATTCTACCCAACTAGCCACTTTTTAGAAAGGATGGAAAGAACATAAGACTCTTGTTTGGGAGGGAATGATTGTGAGTTGGATCTATAAATCAGCGAGCTTGTGGGAGGTCAGATTCTGAGGTAAGGTAAGAATAAAGGATAGTAAATAGTTGTAGTGTGTGAAAAAATAGAATTAAACACTCACTACGGTAATAGAGTTCAGGAAACCGTGAATTGGGCTAAGATCTCAAAGGGGTGTTGTGTAGTATTTACAATAGTATGAAACAGCTATTATTTACAATAATATTAGAGCAACCATTGTATCGCAGGATCCATGAGGTCTAAATACCAAGAATAGGGAGTACCGGACCTTCAGTAGTGTGCTAATGGAAGACAGGTGAAGTGAAGGACAGTAAATTAGCAATACACTGAATGACAGAACAGTATAAACTTGTCAAACGATACAATATAACCAGGCAAGCAAAGAAGACTAAACATAAAGAAGAGGAATACAAAAATATTATTCAAATAAAAGAGGTAAGAATAATGAAAAATAATAATACAAATATGCACTATCTTTTTAAAAGAATTTTTATTTATTTATCTTTAGAGAGGAAGGGAAGGAGAGAAGGAGAGAAACATCAATGTATGGTTGCCTCCCGTGAGTCCCCCACTGGGAACTGGCCTGCAACCCAGGCATGTTCCCTGACCGGGAATCGAACCACAATCGTGTGGCTCGCAGGCCCACACTCAATCCATTGAGCTACACCAACCAGGACCAAATATGCAATGTCTTGAAGGTTCTCTGTAATAGCAAAGTGAAATTTGTCTTTGTGTCTCAGCTGTTGGGATGCCCTCTCTTTGAGCCAAACTTTTTTTTTTTTCCACAGTTTTTTTTTTTTGTCTCATTTGTGGGTATTTCAAAAAAAAAAGCAGACTAAGGAAGGTAGAAGGGATCGAATTGGAAAGAAAGGAAGAAGAAATAAAAGAAGAAAGAAGTAAAGATAAGCAAAAGGAATTGAGAGATAAAAAATAACAAATTAAAAAATAAAAAATTACTTTAAAAAAACAAACAAACAAACAAAACACACACACACACACACACACACACACACACACACACACACACGCCTCTTGCTGGTTTCAAACTGGCCAAACCACTTTTTATGTTCTTGCTGGATGAAGCAAGTTGAGGGGCAGGTTTACAGATGTGGGCTCTGGGGCTCCTAAGACACCCATACTCTCTCCTTGCATGTGGTTCCAGGTGTTCCACAAAGTTCTCTCTCCCCAAGGGTGCAGGTGCACATGCACCTTGCCAGGCCACCTCCAGGCACATGGGCTGGAGTGCACACTTTTCCCAGGGCTATGTGTGGGTGCTCAAAGCCCCCATGTGTTTTCCCCTCAATCCTTACTCCCCTCGCTGTGACTTCAAGCAACCAGGGCTCTCCCAGTGCTTCTGAAACCCTGCTTGGCCTGGGAGGGAGCACAGACCCAGCTCTCTCTCAAGAGCCCTGTGTCTGGCCCAGTGGGCCCTGGGCTTGGGGCTACAGCCTCCCTGGTTCCCATGCTGATCCCTAAGCCCTTATTGTCCTGAAGCACCCTCCTTACCATCTGGTTTTTCAATGTCCGCTAGAATTTTGATCTCCTATTTTCATATATTCTGGGATACTGTTGGCTGTCTACTCTGCTCCTCCATAGATCTGCCTGGTTTCTCTCCTATTTGTAGGAAAAAGTGGAATCTGCTCCTTCTTACCTAGCTGTAATCCTCCCCCTCTGTCTTGATCTTTATCTGCAAAATATTTCACAGTCCTTTCTCTAACAAAATCCTGTATATAAATATCTAACTATTTTCTAAGCTGACATAATTGGTTTCTATCATGCCCTATACTTCTTTCTGGGGCCTCACTTGAATGAAATTTAAATACATATTTCTCATAACACCCTTTTCATAAAAATTATATTTCTGTCAAATTTTGTGACTCAAAATAGGTCCAGAATCCTCCAGTTGTCCAGTCCCAAAGTCACTTTCAGATGATGATGATGATGATGATGATGATGATGATAGAATTAGACAGAGTCTTGGTCCAGGAGCTTAAGTGGAATCTCTCTCCTCACCCAAGGTCATCATATTTTTGAAGGCCATGGCTGAGCTTTCTGCTCTCAAAGATGAGATGCTTCCCCAGGACTTATGTGGACCATCAGTGCAAAGAGCCCTATGAAACTAAACTTCAGTTTGGATTGAATTTGTATGATTCCTTGGAAGTAAAATGAAACCCAAGGATGAGCTCCATGGAGTTTCTCTGCTGCATTTGATGTTGAAACACCTGATAATATTTCCTCCAGTGAGGTTTAAGAAGAAGTTTTCCACCATGTTATCTGCAATAGATAGAACTCCCTGATTGAAGACCACCCAGAGCCTGGTAGAGAGATGGACTAGAAAGGCACTTTTAATGTTTTGGGTGACAAGAAGGGATATAAAATTTGGACCATGTTCACTATGTTTCCCTGTCTGAATGCATTAGAGCTGAGGCCAATTGTGAGTCAAAGTTACTAACTGCATGGTTCTTCCCATTCCCACGTCACAAGGGTCAACTGATGTGTTTTGGGGGGAAGATGATGGGCCACCAGTGGTAGTGGGAGGAGATTTAGACACAGCAGTTTAGAGTTTCTGAAACTTCAAAGTATTTTAATGCAAAAATTATCCTTTCCAATCTCTGTAGCTATTGTAGGTGGTGTGACGATTAGGTGCGGGAGTCTTGGCCGCATGGCACGGCATAGGTTTTTTTGGCGGTGCTGTACTGTGAGCACCTCCTTCCCTGCACATGCACGTGGGTAAATGCAAATTCAAGCAGCTTTTATCATGGAATTACTTACAGACACTATGGAATCCCAACCACAATAAATGCAACATATCCATGTCCCATGGGTGGTAAATCTGGACAAAGCCATTGAAATGGTCCAATACACCCTTGAGGAGAGCCTCCTGGTCAATTCTCACCTTCACAGCTGACTAATAATTTACTATTCCTGATAGCACTGGAGTAGGAAGCAACATCTGCTGTATCTGGATGATTTTACACTAGATTTATGATAATATGAGGGTGTCAATTCCATGTATTCAGTTTAATAGGAAAATTTAACAATATTCATTTGAATTGATCTGATTTTACAAGCAGCTTTCTTGAAACAAAATATCTGAGCGAGGTAGACAGCTCTAAAGTCTTCCATTTTCTTTTACTTTAAACCGCAGGTGAAACATTGACACTTGATAATACCTCCTTTGAATTCCTCTGTAGATTTATCCTTTGAGGGTTCAGATGGGATAATCCAAGTTAAGGCTGTTTTTATGATGTAATAATGTATAGAGCATTCTATTAGCTTCCATACTATATATTTTATATTGGTTTCCACCCTGAAATTATCCCAGTCTCCATGGTGGATGAGTGTTTCCAGACTTTGCCAATTTTTCATGTTATGGATTTCCCAGGACATATGAGAGCCCACTTTATTTGCAAAGAATCCTAAATCATACACTGGTCTCTTGTGGTCTAGCACTAGGAATTGCAGAGCCTTCCAATGTCTAGGCTGATTGTACAATGGATGCTGACAGAAAGTAGCATTATTATACTAATCCTGGTTTCTGGCCTCCAAATTTAATATTTATGCTTATCCATCAGCAAACAGTATCAGGTTCAGGTTTTCCATGAGAATGTCTAATAAGTTGAAGCTTTGTACTAAATTTTCTCTGATGGAGAGAAAATGATTGTGGGCCCAACCTTACAATTTTTCCAAGACACCTGTCTGTTCTAGATGCACTACAAAGGGGTGTGGACCTCACCTGGAACATGGTTAAATTTTCAATCTTATGCTTTTTTATCTGAGTGACTCTAAATATTGTGTGCCTCATTCAAGAAGGAGACAAATTGAACCGAGGAAACAATGAGTGAAATCACAGCATAATGAAATCACAATCATGAATGTGTATCAGCTGAGATGAGGTTAATTCTCCATTGTGTTTATTCATCCCACACATAGAGTTCCTTTTCTTATTTGCATATTGCTGTATTCAATGCATCTGGTTCAAATTTAGTGGCTGCCCATCATGTTTGGCTTCAGTGACAGCAGTCCTACGGCTCTCATGCAGACAGGAATGGGGATTGTGAGAGAGAAAAAAATGTTTCTTCCAAAATTAACTACTGATGAGCAAAGAAGACCCAGCACGCACCCTCTCCTGTTAGATGTTTACAGCTTCAGTATGTGTTCTCACAGACATAAATCCTGATGTTGAACATAGGGCTGAACCACCAAGGATGAGCTGTTCCATAAAGTTGCATCAACCAGCTTCAGTGTCAGGAGGTTATTTGACGGATTTATTCATTGTGCAGTCAGTGGATTCAAAATAATGCTTGTCATATCATATGATTTTTATTTTAATTTGTTATTTCACATTAGTGATTTGTACTAAAATTTTCTATAATCGAATCTTTATAATGTAATCCAGTTTACTCTCCAATCTCCATCCACCTTCACCTTTATCTAAGCATTCTAGTCATGACAGAGTTTATTTCGTCACAAATGTTTGAATCTGGTTTTAACAGAGTCTAGAGAATAAATACAAAAATGAGATGGTGAGCCTGTTTTACACTCAATAGAAAACTCCACTGAAGGAATATGACCCATGAGTGCTGTCTACTTCTCTGTAGAGATCATGCTTCTGTCCATCAATGATACAAACAAATGCTCCACCTCCTCCAAATTAGGTCCATGCTCACTAGGATCACACTCTTTTAGTCCATTTTGACACCTGAGGAGGAACCTCTTGAATTTTTAATTATCTGTCTGGACATGAGGGTTGATGTCTCATAGTGTGTTCATTACTGGTAACTTTCAAAGGCATCTCTTATTTTAAATCCTTCTCTTTTATGAAAGTTTACTATCCTATTTCATGTATCCATATCCTAGATTAGGTGGATCAGTGGTGAGAGAACAGGCTCAGATATGGGGAGTAAGTCTTTACAGACATGCATCCTAAGACAACTCACACTCTGGGGCCATGTTCTGTAGGTCGGTGTTGAAACCAAGAACTCCCTATATCATAGGAGAACATGCAAATAGAGCCCCTCAGCTCATGAAAAGCAGCCCAGATCCTACCCTGCAACTCTGGGACAGGAGCCCAGCCCAGGACTCCCAGGTGTTTACAGTCCCTGGTCAGGAGAGATCACAGACCTCTCAATATGGAGTTTGGGCTCAACTGGGCTTTCCTTGTTGCTATACTAAGAAGTAACTTATGGAGAAAAAGCGACATTGTGTATTTGAGTGGATGTGAGTGAAAGAAACTATGCATCAGTGGCAGGTTCCTGACCTGATATCTTTGTGTTTGCAGGTGTCCAGTATGAGGTAGAGCTGGTGGAGTCTGGGGAAGGCTTGATGAAGCTTGGGAGTAATGTAAGAAGCCCTTGTGTGACCTCTATATTCACCTTCAGTAGCTACTGGATGATCTGGGACAGCCAGGCTCCTGGGAAGGGGCTGGAGTGAGTCTCAGTCATCAGTAGTAATAGTGGTACCATGTACTATGCCGACTCTGTGAAGTAGTGATTCACTACATCCAGAGATAACAGCAAAAATATATTCTCACTGCAGATTAACAGCCTGAGACATGAAGACACAGGCTGTTTATTACTGTGCTAGAGACACAGTGAGGGGAAGTCAGTGTGAGCCCAGACACAAAATTTCCTATGGGTGACAGGAGAGCTGGGTTGCAAGTTGTGCTCTAGACACCAAGGTGTGCCCAGGATGCACAGTGTTTGATGTTGCAAATAATTTTCCTTCATATTTATCTTGGAAAATAACCAATGACAATTTGCCTTAATGTTGGAATGCTTCTGATGTCCATTAAATAAAATGGTAGAGATTTATTTGATTCACTACATTAGGGAGAAAAATTGTTAGAAAGATGTTTTTTTTTTGATGCGGATCCCAAGTGTGATAATGCACTGTAATGGAAAGATCAATGTAGAAGATAAACATGCAGTGGCTTAAATGATGTGGGAGCACAGATCTGTAGGGACAGCTGTGCTCAGATCATTTCTGTATTAAAATGAAAATAATTAGCCCTGGCTGGTGTAGTATAGTGGATTGAGTGCGGGCCTGTGAACCAGACGATCGCGGTTCGATTCCCAGTCAGGGCACATGCCTGGGTTGCAGGCCAGTTCCCAGGAGGGGACAGTTCCCAGCAAGGGATGCACAAGAAGCAACCATACATTGATGTTTCTCTTCCTCTCTCCTTCCCTTCCCCTCTAAAGATAAATAAATAAATATATTTTAAAAAAAGAAAAAGAAAATAATTACAATGTCAGATGTCACCTGATGAATGATAGGGGCTCCTCCCCCTGTTCTTGATCAGGGAGCAACTCATTATTTGTCACTGAGGTTGGAGAACGTGGGGCTCAGTCAGTTTCTGTCATCACATGGCTAATGGTTATTGAACTTCTCCGAAATGACCTCCAAGATGCTTCTTCTGTTACATGTGGCTTTTTTTACATGGATGGACAGGCCCTTGTGTTGAAGACCACCACACTGTGAATATTGGATTTATTGGGGCATAAGGTGAGACCAAATCAGCTCAGTCAGCTGAGTCACAGGCTCTTTTTTTCTGAATGGAATAAGCAGACTGTCAAGGTGTGAGGTGCACGTGGGTGTTCTCCAGTGCCCTGGCCATAGGTCAGTGGGATGGAGGTGGAAAGCCTGTTACTATAGAGATGGCCATATGGCGCCAGAACCTATATATATACATATATTTTAGTTTTTGCCCATTGAGTATGATGTTGGCTGTAGCTCTTTCATATATGGCCTTTATTATATTGAGGAATGTCCCCTCTATTCCCATTTTTCTGAGTACCTGTATCATAAATGGATGTTGTACTTTATCAAAAGCTTTTCCCACATCTATTGATATGGTCATGTGCTTTTTGTCTTTGCTTTTGTTTATGTGATGTATTACATTTACTGACTTACGAATACTGAAGCATCCTTCCATCCCTGGGATGAATCCCACTTGGTCGTGGTGTATGATCTTTTTTATGTATTATTGGATGAGATTTCCCAATATTTTATTGAGGATTTTATTTATTTATTTATTTATTTTTAATTTTTAAGACTTTACTTATCTATCTTTAGAGGGGAAGGAAAGGAGAGAAGGAGATAATTATCAATGCATGGTTCCCTCTCATTAGTCCCCTGCTGAGAACTGGCCTGCAACCCAGGCATGTGCCCTGACTCAGAATCGAACCGCGATCGCGTCGTGTGGTTGGCAGGCCAGTGCTCAATCCACTGAGCTACACCAGCCAGAGCTATTGAGGATTTTACCGTCTATGTTCATCAGTGATATTTGCCTGAAGTTTTCTTTCTTTGTTGTGTCTCTCTGGTTTTGGAATTAGGATGATTCTGGCTTCATAAAAAGAGTTTGGGAGTTTCCCCTCCTTTTGGATTTTTTGGAATAGTCTGTGAAGGATAGGGGTTAGCTCTTCCTTAAAAGCTTTGTAGAATTCTCCTGTGAAACCATCTGGTCCAGGGCTTTTGTGTGATGGGAGTTTTTTGATTACTGCTTCAATTTCATTTGCTGTTATTGGCCTGTTCAGGTTTTCTGCTTCTTTTTCATTGAGTTTTGGAAGATTATATTTTTCTAGAAATTTGTCCATTTTACCTAGGTTTTCAAATTTCTTGGCATACAGTCCTTCATAGTATTTCCTTACAATTCCTTCTATTTCTGTGGTATCAGTTGTAATCTCTCCTCTTTCATTTATGATTGTGTTTATTTGTGTCCTCTCTCTTCTTTTCTTGATGAGCCTACTTAGAGGTTTGTCTATTTTGTTTATCTTTTCAAAAAACCAACGTTTGGATTCATTGATCCTTAGAATTGTGCTTTTAGTCTCTATGCCATTTAATTCTTCTCTGATCTTGGTTATTTCCTTCCTTCTACTTGCTTTGGGCTGTCTTTCTTGTTTTCACTTGAGTTCTTGCAGGCTTTGGGTTAGGTTGTTTGTTTGAAATGTTTCTACCTTTTGCACTAAGATCAGGAACAAGACAAGGTTGTCTACTTTCACCACTTCTACTCACTATAGTATCAGGAGTTCTAGCCAAAGCGATCAGACAAGACAAGAAAAGAAAAGGCATTCAAATTGGAAAGGAGGAAACAAAACTGTCATTGTTTTTAGATGACATGATAGTGTACATGGAAAATCCTATAGCCTCTACAAAAAAAAAAAAAAAAAACTGCTCGAACTAATAAATGAATTTGGCAAAACAGTGGGATACAAAGTCAATATCCACAAATCAAAGGCATTTTTGTATACCAATAATGAAAAAGCAAAAGCAGAAATCAAGAAAAAAATCCCATTTGATATAGCAAAAACAAAAATAAAATATTTGGGAATAAACCTAACCTAGGGGATAAAAGACCCATATGCAGAAAACTACACGACACGGAAGAAAGAAATCAAGGAAGACACAAACAAATGGAAACATATACCGTGTTTATGAATTGGAAGAATTAACATAATGAACATGTCTATACTACCCAAAGCAATAGACAGATTCAGTGCAATACCTGTTAAAGTACCAATGGCATTTTTCACAGACATAGAACAAACATTTCAAAGATTTATATGGAACCATAAAAGACCCCAAATAGCAGCTGCAATTTTGAGAAAAAAGAACAAAGTAGGAGGGATCACAATACCTGATATCAAACTGTATTACAAGGCCACTGTAATAAAAATAGTCTGGTACTGGCATAAAAACAGGCACATAGACCAATGGAATAGAACAGAGAGCCCAGAAATAAACCCAACTCTCTACAGTCAATTAATATTCAACAAAGGGTGCAGTAACATAAAACGGAGTAAAGATAGCCCCTTCAACAAATGGTGTTGCGAGAACTGGACAGCTACATGCAAAAAAAAAAAAAAAAAGAGAGAAAGAAACTCGAGCACCAACTTACACCATACACCAAAATAAATTCAAGGTGGATAAAAAACTTAAATATAAGTCGGGAAACTATTAAAGCCCTAGAGGAGAACATTTGGCAGGAAAATCTCAGATATAACATGTAGCAATATTTTAACTGATACATCCCCTACAGCAAGGGACATAAAGGAAAGAATAAACAAATGGGACCTCATCAAACTTAAAAGCTTCTGCATGGCTAAGGAAAACAGTATCAAGATAAAAAGAGAAGCAACAGCTTGGGAAAACATATTTGCCAATGATACCTCAGACAAAGGTTTAATCTCCAAAATATACGGAGAACTCACATGACTCCACTCAAAGAAGATGAGCAACCCAATTAAAATATGGGCAAAAGATTTGAATAGACACTTCTCCAAGGAGGACATACAGAGGATCCAACGACACATGATGAGATGATCAATATCACTTGGTATGAGAGAGATGCAAATTAAAACCATAATGACATACCACTGAACACCAGTCAGAATTGCTATCATAAACAAAGAAACAAACAACAAGTGTTGGAGAGGTTGTGGGGAAAAAGGGACTCTAGTTCACTGTTGGTGGGATTGCAGACTGGTACAACCACTATGGAAAACACTATGGATTTTTTCTAAGAAATCTAAAAATGAACGTGCCTTTTGACCCAGCAGTTCCCCTGTTCGGAGTATATCCTAAGAACCCTGAAGCACCAATCCAAAAAAAGCCTATGCACCTCGATGTTCATAGCAGTACAATTTACTTTAGCCAAGAGTTGGAAGCAATCTAGATACCCATCGGTAAATGACTGGACCAAATACTATGGTACATTTACAGAATGGAATTCTATGCTGCAGAAAGTAAGAAGGAGCTCCTACCTTTTGCAATATCATGGATGGAACTGGAAAGCAGTATGCTAAGCGAAATAAGCCAGTGGGGAAAGACACATACCATACGATCTCACCGTTAACATTAATCTAAGCAACAAAACAAACAAGCAAGCAAAATGTGACCAAAGACACTGAAATACAGAATGGGCTGACAGGGTCCAGAGAGGAGAGGGGAGAGAATTACAGGGGAAAGGGGGATGGACTCACATGAACAAGTATAAAGGACACATGGACAATAACTAAAGTGGGGGCGGAAATGGGAGGGAGGTGCGGAGCACTGGGGGTCAGGGCTGGGAATATAAGACAGAAAACTGTACTTGAACAATAATTAAATAAAAAAGAAATATTGGGGGGGTATAAGGGGTACATTGAGCAAAGCCTATCATATCCCATTGGAGAAAACTCACAAGTGCCAGAAGACATCAAGGGAACTTTGTGGTTCCCCTATCAAAGCGGCCACTTGGGACCCTGTGGTGAAAGAACATGGGGAGCTTCTGAAAAATAGTGATGTGCTCAAAGTCCACATATTTCTTATACAACCATGGAGGAGACAAATGTCGGAAACCACTGCGGTGCCTGCTAGTCACAGAGACAGCAGCTGGCCATCAGACTCACGCCCTTGGGGAATGACCCCCTTAGATCACCATGGATAGGTCAAGCCATGTCTTGTGTTCCATGTAGGCTGTGAATAGATCCCGAAAGTAACAGGCACTCACTCTTTTCTGTGCTTCACAGACCCTGTAGCAGGTGCCGTTGCTCCAGAACTGTGTAAAGAATTCAATGCAGTGGTGAGAAGAATGTTGTCCTAAGGAACCGAGAGTCAGTGAACTACATACTTCACTTTTATGTCAGAGTTCACACTAAATTCAGACAGTGGGCTGTGACTCTATAAGATTTACCTAATCTTACAGAGTCAAAGGGGCGCAGAAAATTGCAGAGAAAGATTACCTAACAGAATTTTAGTTTGGGAATACATGTGAAATGAAACATTACTATATACAAGTTAGAAAAATAAAAGTGGGTGGAAATCATTCTTGTTCAACTGAAATATTTTCTCTTCATCCGCATGTTCCAGAGGCACCCAGACATTACACAGTGAAGATGATCTCTGCCCTCTTTTGCTCACACAAATCACATTTAGTCAACTCTTGTCTCCCTTGGGGCCTCGTTTCACCAGGGCAGAGAGGGTAGAGCCCTCAGTGAGGAATGTAACATTGACACTGGGCTCCACCTGAGCAGGAACAGAGAATAATGTCAACTCCATCCTAGAGTGGACTTTGCTGTCTTCCATTTCATGGTGTCCTTTGCCAGTGGTCATTCCAGCTGACAGTGGAGGTCTCTACAGATAAGTAGATGGTGCAGCGTGAGTGTGAAGCACAGATCCATCAAATGGGCTCGACCTCACTCCCAGCTCCATAGCATCTCTGCCTCCCAAGGTTCACTTACCTCGTTTGTGTTTCCATTGGTAAGAGAAGACAGAGTGTTGGCCTTTTAGGCCCAGGTATATTTGCCTGGGATTTATGTTGATGACCTGAGAAATATTCAGATTCTGTCTGAAGCCCTTTTTAAGGACCTCCAAAAATCCATCTCCTCATATATGTTATTATTTTCATATATAATTGATCACTCTTTACTTTTTGGAGGAGATCTGTCAAAGCTCACAATGAACAAGACTGGTGGCATTGCTGGAGGAATGGATACAGGTCAATGGGACAGGGTACATGTGACCTCAGGGGAGACCTGGTTGTACTGGAACTGACAGAGAAAGCACAGACCAAGGAAGTCAACACATTGCTTCCCACTCAAATTTTAATTAGCTTCAGAATTAAAAGATGCATTTTAAAATATTCACAGAAAGGTGCAAAATGTAAGAATACAATTAATATGTGCATTTACAAAGTAATTGAAATGGGAGATATAACAAAATTTTTACTGCACAATTGTTTTTAAGACTGCCAAAATTATAAAGCTTTTGATATCAAGAATCAGGGTCTCTGAGCCTCCCTATAATTTAGAGGCAGTGGGTCCAGTAAATGGAATATTGTAATTATTTAAAGCAAAAAAAGGGGTCATTTTCTGTCTTCATGTAAGGTTGTATTAACATCAAGGCTGACATCACAAGTTGTTTAGCAGTCCCTTGCAGCTAGGGACCGAATGTCACGGTGAAAATGCAAACACCTGGAGGTTGCAGCCACCACTGTGACCATAGGGGCTGTGCTTTTCCATGTTTAGCAGGGCATTAGTTTGTTGACATGACAGTCAGTACAAAAACATGTGAGCCATGTTAGTTGCTACAATAAAACAGCAACGATGTCCCCAGGTGATAGGGATATTTGAGCCCCATTAGGATTACATGGGAACAGTGTCAGCTATGTGGTATGTTGTTGACCACACAGCTGTGTGTGCTCATGAATCTCGAGTAAACTATGGTCATATAATTTAGCAATATCTGATATGTTTAATCTGATGCTTCAGACTGAAAACCATTTCTGGACAAAATGTTCATCCTTTTTAACAGCAACTTGAAAGATCCATGAAATTGAAATAATGCTGACCAGCACATACTCTCTGGCATTTATTGTTAAGATCACAGAGACTGGCACACTGTGGGATCTCACTCTGGAGGAAGACCTGCCTGGTCTCACTGGAGCACCTGTGGGACAGTGAGCTTCTTCACAGAACCTGACTCTCATTAGGTGTGGACCAGCATTGTGACTCCTTTCTGCTATCACAGGCCAGGGCATTCTTCATCAAAATGTCTAGTGAATACAGGATGTAGTATCTGTAAGAGCGAGTTGTCTGGTGAATTTTGAGATGAAATACTGAGATAAGATATTGATGAATTAAATTTGGGTAAAATTAAAATTCTTTGTACCATGACAGTTCTGTTAAGGGGATAAAAAGAGAAGCATAGAGTGCAGAGCATATTTTCTAATAATGTGTCTTTAAAACATTGTGTCCTGAATATGGATGACTTTCCATGTAGATCAGGAGCCTGAGGGCCCAGCCCTTCCAGGGAAGCTGGAGATGGGAAGGGTTCCTTTGTGGGTCACAGTGTCCTTCCTTCTGAGCCAAGTTATGAATGGGGCCTCCCCACTCTGCTGCCTCAGAAAACAATTAAATGTTAGTAACAGAATCTGAGAATGTGGGTCAGCCATGCCTCTGCTTACATCTTCTCTTCAATAATTGGATGAGTCTCCATCAAACACAGGTGTACTGTATGCTTTGACTTTTCTCTTCTGCATAAAAAGTGTGCTTCTGTCTGGTGTAATTTGTGAGGGTTCTCTGCTGTAGCCATTGGTGCTTTATTGGAGGGTTAGCAGAGTGAGTCTTGAAAAGAAATACAAGATCCACAAAGCAAGGATCAAGGGTCCCCATGCTGCTCACACTTTCTAGTTACTCATATAAATGTGGTCACAGGGGTTTGAATTAAAAAAAAGAGGCCTTGGAAAAATTTTCCTATATATTGGGACAACATTTATGATTAAATTGAAATCAACACATTACTAAACATAACATTATAATTATAAACTTTTCTCAAACATGGATGCTTTCATGTTCTGGATTTTGCAAAATGTATGGACATAAAACCAATCCTTTATAATATCCACCAGAAAATTGGTGATATTTCAATTTCCTATTACACACACAAAATGGGGCTATCCTTTAATCTTTTTGCAGCATGCCTTACAACCCAAATATCATCTCATTCCAGGAAATTTGGGGTCAGGAGATCAGAGACAAAGAGGGCATGTTGACTCAGTCCATCCCCACTTAATTGGGAAAATCTGCCCCTCATGCAAATTTCTCCACAAGCTCCAGAAACGATCCTTCTCTGAGCTGTGTGGATTTCCAGCATTCTTCTCACATGGGGCTGAGGTCTCTGGAGAAAGCAGAGCTGTGCTCTAGAAGATGAGACCACTGAGTCTCCTTCTGTGCCTGGTAAAAATCTCCACAGGCTGAGTGTCTCAGCTGTCAGACACGGGTCTACGGGATGGTGGTGACTGTGTGTGACTGAAAGGCACTGACGCTCCTTGTCTCCAGGTCACCTGTCCTAGTGGATCCCAGTGCTTTTGAAGCCCTTGCAGAACCTTTTCCTTGCCTGTGCTGCCTTTGGATTTTCTTTAAAGACCTCTCATATGCACTGGACCAGAAGGGCCCAGGGAAGGGGCTGTAGTGTTTTGGTTCTTTGTAGAGTGATGGAAGCCAAAACTCTAACCAACACTGAAATTCAGACTCAGCAACACCAGGTACACATCCAAGAGCCAAAGTTATTTTACATTGACCACCCTGAGAGCTGAAGACACTGCCGCATATTACCAGGCAAGAGTCTCAGTGAGAGGAATCAGTGTGAGCCCAGACACAAACCTCCCTGGAGGAGACAGGAGGGCTGAGCTGCAGTGGGGCTCAGGATGCCAGGGGGCACTCAGGCCCAACCTACCATAGAGAACAGCCCCAGGGGCTGGTGTAGACCTAGAAGGGGGAGGAATGGGATTCCTCTTGGGAGCAGGGGTTTCCTATCAAAGCTTTCAGCTGCATCCAGGTACACTTACTTTTTGTATGTGAATCTAATTTTTCATATTCTCACTGCAGATGATAAATGAGGAAGTAACACGGTGCATTTGCTGATGACATCAGCAGTGACTGGGAAACTCTCCTCCGCTAAGTCCCTCTGTGTCCTGTTATTCTTTCCTAATGAAGTGCATCAGTTTCTTATGAAATTAATTATATATTCAACATGTGTCTCAGCAGTCTGCTTGGAGTGTTTGCTCCAGAAGAGCAAATTATATATTCATATAAAAATATAGGCAAGTATTTATAGTCTTTTTGTGTTAGAAATTGCAAATATTCCAGAAGCCCTTCTAATTTTAAAATAAGCAAATGTGAAACATCCATGAATGGAATTCTAATCAGCAATGAAAATAACAATCAGCTGATACAGACATTCACGCAGGTTGGTATAAGTGATCACTCAGCATGGAAGGGGCCAGTCTCAGAGACTACAAAGGGGCACATGCTGGTGTTCACATGGCCACATCAGGATGACAGTGGTTGGCTAAGATTTCAGTCTCTTTCTCTCCATTTCCATATAGGAAGCTGCACTCCACATACACTGACCTTTCCCTCATTGTCTGCAGGGCCCTGAGAGATGGACATGTCCACTCAGGGAATGAAACACCCCAGGCTACTGTGAATGCAATGTCCACCACCAGGTCTGATGCTGCCCACACAACAGCTGTCTCCTCCAGGTGCCTCTGTCTATTGTTCTCTCCCCATATTCACAGGATCCAAGTGCAGCCAACACTCCACTCTCCCGACCTCCTGCAATTACCTTTCACCACAGCCAAGCCCCATTATCTCCATATTCTGCTGGAAATTAGATCTAATTTAAATTTGTAGTATAAGTGGAATCACAGAATATTTGCCGTTTTATTGCAGCTTTATTTCACAGAGCATGGTGTCACTTAGTTTTGACCACAGTGTGGTTTACAGCAGTTTCCTCTGTTCTAAGGCTGATTAATACCCTGCTGTGAGTATGTAGCATGTGTTTGTCCATTCATCCATTGATGGACATGGAGGTGGTTTTCATGTATTGACTGCAGTGAATAATGCTGCCATGAACAAGGCAGTGTGAAACTCTCTTCCAAGTCCTGGTGTTTATTATTGAATGTACACCTAGAAGCTGCATGGCTTGATCATGCAGGGTTTTCAAATTTTGGGGTGAAGTGTGAAACAACATCCTGTTTTTCACTTGACAGCACAATTTAACCTTCCTCTCCAGAGTGCGCATGGGCTCCCTCTTTCCGCATGCTAACCAACACTTGATCTGTTTCACTTTCATTTTATGTCCTTTACATTAGCCATCCTGCCAGGCATGAGGTAATTCCCTACTGGGATTTTGATCTGGAGTTCCTTATGACTAGGGGTCTTATTGGGAACCTGTGGATAGATGTATTCATTTGTGGGTCTGTGTCATTGTCATTTTCTCACTTGATTCTTTCTTTTAGTTTCCGTCTCTCACTGGCAGTTACCTTCATAATCCTGAAGTCTGAAGTCGGCCTACTTTTACCTATTACCTTCTAACAGGAAATCCCAAATGATTTAAACTGTATCTGACAATCACAATACCTGAGTCCCACAGGAATGCCATTTGGAAATGTTTCCATTAAGACTCTGGTCTGGATCATTAGCATTCCCATAGATTCTGGTGCACCCAGACCTTCTAGGAGGTACAGTAGCCCCAGGGAGACTGTTGTGTGGCATTACTTTACCTCACAAAAAACAAACTCAGCTGGAACAGGAGCTCCCTCATCCTCTCTCTAGGTCTTCACTGTGGTCATGTCTGTAAGTCAGTCAGGGCTGCTTCTGGAGACTTTGGAGCTGTGAGACCACTGTAGAGGGTTTTCCCCCCTGGCATTGTCTCAAGAAAATTGAGTTCTTGTAGTTAGTCCTAATTGTGTCCCCTTCTTCTCATGACATTGGTCACTTCTGACCTCCCTGAGGTTCATTTCTGTGCTCCTACCTGCCCAGCTGCATCCTGCCCCTATGCTGGTAGGAAGGTTGTGAGTGTGGGGGTGGGTCTAGGACTGCAGCACTCCTGGACTTTGAACTGAAGTTTATTTTTAGACAGGGGTGTATTGAGTTCTGGGCTGTGTCCCCTTGCAGCTTTTCCTGTCCCTCAGTGTCTCTGAGCCTTTTCTGTAAATGTTCTAGATTTACTAGATTTTGCTGAGTATGCTGCACACCCATGTGTATGGCCAAAAATTTCAGGAAAGTATTATAGGAGACTGTTCTGCATGGCATGGACCCAGTTATCACTCAGAGATGCACAGGACCCACACCCATGGATAGGTTCTCATGTGCGGAATCAGGCTTGCATTGTACCCAGGTTGCTTTGAAACTTGCTTTCTGCTGAAATTCCCTCACCCTGAATTGAGGCAGAAAATGCTTACTGTATATCTTTAAAGCAATTTGCTAAAATTATGCTAAACCTTCCAAGGTTGAGTGTAACTGGTTCAACCACTTTCCCCTTTGCACTTGCAAATATCTTTATGCTGTGATGTGATTAGCAGCAATCTGTCCCTTGTTTAACCACCTAAAGCAAACCTGTGCATAGTAAATGAGGACCATCATGTGATGTGCCCATAAAAGCAGTAAAAACTTGTCAAGGCAAGGGTTGGCACACTCTCCTCTTAAGAGAGTGGCCGTGCCATCCCCTTTCCTCCACAGGACTCAGTAGTCTGTGTGAATTTATATGTCTCATCCACAATGTCAGAGACCACAGAAGCCAGGTCCACATCAAAATATGTTTTGTTTTAATATCAATGGATTGAGTGCCAGCCTACAAACCAGAGAGACACTGATTCAATTCCCAGTCAGGGCACATGCCTGGGTTTCCAGCGGAATCCCCAGCATGAGGTGTGGGAGAGGCAACTGCATATTTGATGTTTTTCTTTTTCTTTCTCTTTCTCCCTTTCATCCCCTATTTGTAAAAATAAATAAATAAAACCTTAAAAAATGCAAGATAGTCTGAAAAATGACCTGAGGTGTCTGAGTTCTCATCTATGATACCTTGAACAGTGTGTTTCACCACTAATAAGTTACACTTATACACAATCGAGGTTATCTCTTCAACTTGCAGTGATGCAGACCGGATCTTATGAGAAANCATGCCCACAGAGAGGTTCTCCTATGGGGAGAACCCTGTGGGGAGAACCTATGTGAACCTGTGGGGAACCATTCCCCTGTGGGGAATCAGGCTCCCAATATGCCTAGGCCACTTTGACTCTTGCTGTTGCTAAAAACTCCCTCACACAGATTTGTGGCAAACATTTACTTCAAAGTAACTTCCTAAAATCTATGTTAAACATTCCAAGGACCAGTGTAACTGGTCCAACCACTTTTGCCTTTTCATTTGTAAATATCCCTCTTATGTGATGTGATTAGCAGCATTAGCTCCTTTGTTTTCTGTAAAAGGTAACCACCTAAAGCAACCTGTGCATAGTTAATGAGGACCATCATGCAATGTGGTGAGAAACCCAATAAAGGCCTGTCATGGCAAGGGCCAAGGATTTTTCTCCCCTTGAGAGAAAAGTCATGCTGTCCCTTTTCCTCCACAGGATTTGGTAGTCCATGTGAATGTCTCATTTCATCCATAATGACGCAGACACTGTGGGCCAGTGCCTGCATCACAAAGATAGACAACATGATAGACATAAGGCAATCCTCAACAAATTAAGTAATATCAAAATTATATCAAGCATTTCCTCAGACCACAAGGGCTTGAAACTACAAGCCAAGCTCAATGAAAAAACTGTAAGGCATTCAATATCATGGAGACTGAATAGTATGTTATTAAATAATAAATGGGTTGATAACGAAATCAACCCAGAAATTAAAAAGTTACCAAAAATAAATGAAAATGAATGCATAACACTCTAAAACCTATGGGACATAGCAAAAGCAGACCTCTGAGGGAAGTTAATAAGAGCACTGGCCTCCCTAAAAAGGATAGAAACGTTTCAAATAAACAACTGAATCCTACATCTACAAAAACTGCATGAAAAACAGCAAACAAATCCCAGATAGAGTGAGTGGGATGAAGGAAAAAAGCAAAATCAGAGCAGAAATAAATGACATGGAGACTAAAAGAACATTTGAAAGTATCAATAACTCCAGGAGCTGGTTCTTTACAAATATGAACAAAATTGACAGTCTTTAATTCAGACTTATCAAGAAAAAATATAGAAGACCCAAGTAAATAAAATTAGAAATGAAAGAGGAGAAATTGCAACTCATAACACATAAATTGTAAGAAATTACTATGAAAAATTATATGCCATGAAATTTGAAACCTGGGTGAAATGGATAAATGTTTAAAAACACATAATATTTAAAACTAAATCAAGTAGAAGCAGAAAGCCTGAACAGACAGGTAACATCTGGTGAAATTGAAACAGTAATCAAAAAATTGCAGGCACACAAAAGCCCTGGACTGGACATTTCACAGGAGAATTTTACAAAATATTTAAGACAGAGTTAATCCTTGTACTTTTCAAGCAATTCAAAAAAAAAATCATGAAGAGGGAAGACTCACAAACTCCTTATGAAGCTAGTATCATCTTAATCCCCAAAACAGATAAAGACTCAACAAAGAAAAAGAAAAACTATAGGCCAATATCTCTGATGAACATAGATGTTAAAAGTCTCATCAAAATATTGGCAAACAAAATGCAATAATGCAATAAAATGATGGCCAAGTGTGACTTATCCCAGTGATGCAAGGATGGTGCAATATACACAAATTCATAAATATAATACATCACATAAACAAAAGGGAAGACAGAAATCACAAGACAAAAGGGAAGACAAATTATTATATTGACAGATGCTGAAAAAGTGTTTGATGAGGTACAAAACCCATTTATGAGAGAAACACTGAGGAAGGTGGGAGTAGAGGAACAATACCTCAACATAATAAAGTTCATATATGAGAAACCTACAGCCAAGATCATACTCAGTGGGAAAAATTGAAAAGCTTTCCCACTAAGAGCAGGAAAAAGACAAGGACGTCTGCTTTCACCACTTCTGGTCAATATAGTATTGGGATTTCTTGCCACAGTAATCAGACAAGAAAAGAAAATTAATAGCATCCCATTTGGAAAGGAGGGGGTGAATTTAACATTGTTTGTAAATCTGGCATCATGCTATACTTATAAAACCCTATAGATTCCCCTAAAAAGGAAAGCAAAAAGCAAAAACAAAAAAAAAATGACCTAATAAGTGAATTTGGCAAAATGAAGGGATGCAAAATGAATAATCAGAAACCAAAAGCATTTTTGTATATCAACAATGAAGTATTGGAAACAGAAGTCAGGAAAAAATCTTGTTTGCTATAGCAACAAGAGAAATAAAGTGCCTAGGAGTAAACCTAACCAAACAGGTGAAAGACATATACTCAGAAAACAACAGAAAACCAGAGAAAGAGAATGAGGCAGACACAAATAAATGGAAGTATATGCCATGTTTGGGTACTGGAAGAATTAACATCACCAAATGTCCATACTATCCAAAACAATTTATAGATTCAATATAATCCCCATTAAAATACCAGTGACATATTTACAAGATATAGAACAAATACTTCAAAAATTTATGTGGAACTATAAATAACCCCAACTAGCCTCAGCAGTTTGCATAAAGAAGAACAAAGTAGGATGCATCACAATTCCTGATATCACACTATATTACAAGGCCACTGTCATCTGAATATTCTGGTAGTGGCAAAAGAACAGGCATATTGATCAATGAAAGAGATGAGAGATCCCAGAAATAAACCAGCATCTCAAGGGTCAAGTAATATTCAACAAAGTGGGTAGAAATATAAAATGAAGTAAAATAGCCTCCTCAGCAAATGGTGTTAGGAGATCTGGACAGCTACATGAAAAATACTGAAACTTGACCACCAACTTACACTATACACAAAAATAAACTCAAGTTGGATAAAAGACTTTAACATAAGGTATGGAATCATAAATGTCCTAGAAGAGAACATAGGAAGAAAAATCTCAGATATTCTACCTAGTATATTTTCACCAATACGTCCCCTATAGCAAGGGACATAAAGGGAAGAATAAACAAGTGGGGCTACATTAAAGTAAAAAGTTTCTGCACAGGTAAAGCAAGAATGAAAAGAGAAACAACCATATAGGAAAATATATTTGCCAATGATAGCTCATACAATGGTTTGATCTTCAAAATATATAAAGAACTCACACAACTCCACCCCAAGATAAACAGTCCATGTTATAAATGGGCAAAGGACCTGAACAGACACTTCTCTGAGGAGGACATACAGAGGGCGCAGAGACATATGAAAAGAATCACATCCTCACTAGCCATCAGATAGATGCAAATTGAAATCACAATGAGGCTGAGTAATATTCTGTCATGAGCATAAAGTACATGTTTATCCATTTACCCTTTGATGGACGCTGAGGTGGTTCTTTACATATTCACTGCAGTGAGTAATGCTGTAATGCAAGGGGCAGTGCAAATACCTCTTCCAAATTCTTGTGTTTATTATTTGAATGAACACTAAGAAGCTTCATGACTTGATCCTGTGGAATTTCAATATTTTTTAAAGCATACTGCTTTTTTCCATATGACAGATTTTAATCAGGAACTATCGCAATCATGGAAAAGAGACATTAGTGTAAAAGCAGCCTTAGTTTTGAATATAAGAATGAATGTGGGGATTTTCAAGGAAAACAATTGCAGGATTCAGTGGATAAAAATTAATAAAATTAGACTTTAAGAGAAGGGTTTTTTTGCTGAAACAATTTGACAGGATTCTTTCTAAAAGCAGTCCAAGCTGATCAGATAAAAGGGTGGGTGATTCTACCTAAAGAGGATTCTGGCTAAAAGTGGGTAATGCAGGTGGAACAAGGATAGACACTGAAGTCAAAAGTAAAAGGATGGTTCAGAGGAAGGATTAGAGGATCTTGACAATGTTTGGTCAAGGAGAGAGTCCCTGTAGGCACCATCTGAGTTAGTATCTTTATGAGCTCCAAAACAATCTAACAAGAAGTTGGTTGGCTAGAATGAGGCATTCAACAAGTACTTACTGATTAGATCCTTAATTAGATGCTATGGCATATTGTGTCTTTTCTTAAAAGTAAATGGATTTTAATTATGACTCATTACTTACAGGAAAACTAGAACACAATTCCATATTAACTGTGTTAATGATTATTCAAAACATTTTTTTACTGTAAGTCTACATGTTTTAAACATGGTCAAATTAAATATTTTTGGGCTTTTTCTAATTGTGAAAGAAATGTTACATACAAAATGCATTATATGAGAAATTTACTATTACGTGGTCAAACTATAGACATATGAAATGGAAATTATTTCATCCTTATTACCTTCACATCCAGCACTAGTTCTGTTTCACTTCATTTCTGTGTTCTTTCACAGTAGCCATCCTACCAGGGTGAAGTGATTTCCAACTGGGCCTTTTGTCTGGAGTTCCTGAGTTCTCTGTCCCTGCTTCTGAGCCTGTTGACAATTTCTTCATTTCTCAACTGATGTTGTAATTTTCACTATTTGATTCTTTCTCTTTAAAGGTTTTATGTATTTATTTTTAGAGAGGGGAAGGGAAAGAGAAAGAGAGGGAGAGAGACATCACTCTGTGGTTGCCTCTCACCTGTTCCCTACTGGGGACCAGGACCACAACCCAAGCATGTGCCCTAGGAATCAAACTGGCAATCTTTGATTCCAAGGCCTGCACTCAACCACTGAGCCACACCAGCCAGAGATCCATTTGATTCTTTCTTTCAATTGCCATCACTCATCTGTTATTTTTATGAAGCTGAAGTCTGCTTATATTTTCCTGTTAGCATCTAAAAACTATTCAGAGATATATAAAGTGCAGTGTGTGACAATCCTAATACCTCACTCCCATGGGAATGCCATTTGAAAATATTTCCATTAGGACTTTGGTCTTTCTCTTTGTTAAAACAATAGTTTCCGAAGCACCCAGATATGCTAGAAAGGAAAGTAGTTTCAGGTGTCCTGTTGTGCTGTGTCATATGTCATTAATTCATGCCTATAATTTGATCCAGATGGGACACAAGGTCTTCCTTCATCCCTTTTGGCCAAAGATATGCATATCTCTGAATTGGTCACAGCTTATTCTGGAGGCTTTTGTTACCATGGAAATCATGGATATTTTATCAATTATAATTTAGTGATTATAATACTACAGTTTTCTCGATTTCCCCCCTTCCTACCCTTGACCCAACACCTCCCATTCCCTCAGGCAACCCACACATCAGTGTCCCTGTCAATAAGTCAAGTGCATACATTCTTGGCCACTCCATTTTTTATATAGTAAGTTATATCCCAATAACTATTATATAACTCTTTATTTGTATTTGTTAACCCTCTCATCTTTTTTTTTTACCAATTACCCACACCCACTCCAATCTGCTTCCATATTTCATAAATAAGTTCCTTTAACATTTCATATAATAATGTCTTGGTGATGGAGAACTTTTTAAGTTTTTCTTGTCTGTGAAGCTCTTTATCTGCCCTTTAACTGCTCATTAACAACCATTCGAAATGGTAGCTTTTCTAGGTAGAGAAATCTTGGCAGTAGATAAAAGCTTTTCATGACTTTGAATATTTCATACCAATCTGTAATGGACCCTGGCCAGCAGAGTCTACCTGTTGTGGCTGATGACGAGAATCAATGCTCAGGTGACAACAATCCTGTGTGGAAAAATGGAACAGGCATGACTACTCTCTCAAGGGGAGAGTGCCTATGGGTGCTTCGACCACTCCCTCAAGAAGGGAGCGCCCCGACCCTTGCCTAGACAGGCTTTTATTGTTTTCATGGGGTCTTACATTGTAGGAAGATTTACTATCTATCACATAGAATATTATTGTCTGCATTCTAGGTACAATCAAGGAGATAAAAATAACATCCAAAGGGGAATGGTGATGAGCTCATTAGCTCTGTCCTTGGGAGAACTTTGGATAGTACCTTGAAGATAGACAATACACATTTGTTGTTTTAGACCAGGGTGATGGAGTTTTAGCAAGAGCAAGCCATATCAATCTGTATGCATTTTCTAGACCTGATTCCCACGGGAAAACTCGGTTTGAAGGTCTGACTCCTGCCCACCAGTTAGCTTCTGTAAGTTTTCCATACAGAGCTGAGTCACATTTGCCAGTCCAAGACAAACTGGTGGTCTACAATTGCCCCCTTCCTCTTTTGTTTTGTTAAGGCTGTTGTGGGGATACATCCCACAAGACTTGCTACTTGCTGGTCTCTTTTGTGACCCTGGGCAAATAATTTGTAAGTGCATCATAATATACAAAACATTATTAAAAATAGTAAACAATCAGCGATTCCAGTGACCCACAATCTTAGGTTGAGTCCATCAAACCAGCTTTTTGGGTTTAATGAGCCAAGATTATTACTAAGGGTTTGATTATTACTTTGGGTTTAATTAGCCAAGATTATTACTAAGGGTTTGAAGAATCTCCTGTTTAGTTAAGTGTTGAATGTCCTGCAACTGTTGGTGTAATTCCAGTTGCAATGTATTGATTTGTCCCTTTAAATTAGTAGAAACTCTCCTCTTAGATGATGTTGAATATCACTCCAGGAGTATTGGCTGGAGTTCTATTGTAGTGGGGTGACACACAGTTTGGAGAAACCAGGATCACAGGTCAGCTGCTGACGGATCACTAGCGCATCCTGATGTTCACTGATCCAGTTGAGGGCTGATTCAATGGCAGAAAGTTGAGTCAGGATTTCTTAATAAATCTGGGACTGTTGAAACATTTCTAAAGTGGAGTTGGTTAAGAGAACATCAACAGTGTGAGCAGTTTGAACTGATCCGATGAGGGGAGGGGTTGCTGTAGCCACAGTAGCTGTGACAACTATAACAGAAACAATGAATGCAATCAAAGTGCCAACAAACTGTCAGACTCTTAAAGAGGCCAGGGCATTGTTAAGTGCTATTATGCCATGGGCATCTTCCCATTCTCTGGTTACATTAACTAGCGCCCATATCTGAGTTTGTCTTCTACCTATATAAACTGTAGTGAGGCTAAACAGAGTAATATTGAGATGAGTAATACAGCTGGCATATATGGAGCCTGCAGGGACAGGCAAAGAATACATTTTTGCTGATTCATTATAAAAGACTTGAGTTGTCCCTGGAATTGCCCTAAACAAGTAAGGGTGAGAGGTAGAAATTGTGACCTAATCTTGCTTTAAAGGGCCATCCTGATAGAAGCTATAAAAAATTTTATACAGGAGTGTTCTAGCAATAAAAGGCAAGCCCTTTTTCCATGAGTTGTAATGCCAAGGGCTAGTGTGGTTGGGAGAAACAATTTTGATTACAGGTGTCCCAGTACCAGGCCCCTCCCACCACACATTAGTATATGGGACTTCAGGCAGAGCTGAAACTATTGTTTTGTCAAACTTAGCCAGTACTTTCCAATTAGCTCCCCAATTCTCTTCTATAAAAGGACCTTTGGGGAGAAAAGCAACAGTAGCATTCAGTCCTCTGCACAAAGGCCAAGAGACTGAGTCTTTGTGGCTCTTGTCTAAAGTACAAGGAGGAATCAGAGAGGGATTGAAAGTATGATAAATTCCCTGGCTGGTGTAGCTCAGTGGATTGAGCGCAGGCCTGCGAACCAGAGGATCGCAGTTCAATTCCCAGTCAGGACACATGCCTGGGTTGCAGGCCAATTCCCTGCAGGCCAACTCCCAGCAGGGGATGCACGAAAGGCAACCATACATTGATGTTTCTCTCCCTCTCTCCTTCCCCTCTAAAAAGTAAATAAATAAATAAATAAATAAATAAATAAATAAATAAAATCTTTAAAAAAAAAGAAAGAAAGTATGATAAATCCTCTCCTGGGTATGCAGGCCAATTATAGTTACTATGGAAAACTGATAGTAATTACTGTATTGCTCTTGCTTGCAGCATAAAGTTTCTCCTTTAAAGGAAAACACAAAGTGTCAATGAGAACAGAAAAATAAACTAGTAAATACTTAGCAACATAAACCACATTTTTTGGCACCAGAACCCAGTGCTTGTTTTCTTCTAGTTGGCCAGTGTCAGCTGGGGCACCTGGTCTGCTAGCTTATGTTTTCATCTCCAAGTAGCAGAACTTGATTTCTGTTTTGTTATAAAGCTTCATCCTTTTAGCTGGAAGCCAGACAGAACCTGTAGGGATGGAAATACATTCACACCCACTTCCCCATGTTAAGAGATCTACAGGACTCTGCCAAGTACTATCTCCCAGCAGATCTCTCTATAAAACTTGAGGATAAGATGACTTTGGCTTTTGTTTCTGAAAATGTTTCTCAGTTGGAGTACAGAGCGATTCATCACAGTTTAGAAAATTATAGGTAAACATAGCTAACATAGTCAAATTATGGGGGGTAGACTCCTGACTCCCCCTTTTTTGTTTTTTATGAAGATTTTTAAAGGTATGATGTGCCCATTCAACAACTGCATGACTGGTTGTGTTATAAGATATTTCTGCTTTATTTTGGGTATTCCAACACTGAAGGAAGGCTTGAGTAGAATGGGCAAGATATTTGGGGCCATTATCAGTTTTAATTTGCTGAGGCCGACCCAAGTGACTGAAGGCTTCAAGCCAATGGGCTTGTATATTTTTAGCAGATTCTCCTGTTAAAGCAGATGCATGTAGGGCAGCAGAGTAAGTATCAATAGAAATGTGAATGTATCTGAATTTCCCAAAGGGAGCATAATGAGTGACATCTGTTTGCCAAATCATTTGAGAGCTTAGTTCTTGCGAGTTAACTCCTATGGATGGAGGTACCTTAGTAAGGGTTTGACAGTCAGGGCATTCTTTAATAATTTGCTTAGCTTGAGAATGGGGAATATCAAATTATCTCTGAAGTTTCTGTCTGTTTTGATGAAAAAAAACTGGTGAGAAGCCACTGCTTGCTGAAAAGCATAAAGACACTGACTAAGGCATCTGCCTTATTGTTACCATCTACTAAGGGGCCAGGCAGGCCTGAGTGAGATAGAATATGAGTAATGAAGAGGGGTGTTCTTGCTTGTTGAGAAGAGACTGTAAAGTCAGAAATAAGTTAAGCAGACTTAAGTCAATTGAAGTTTTAATTAATGCCTGATCTAAATGTTGAATAGTGTAGATAGTATATCCAGAGTCACGAACTATATTTAAAGCTTCTTTAGGCCATTGCCACAGGGCCATAATTTCAGCAAAAAGTTCAGCCCTCTGAGTAGAGGAATGTCCTGAGGATACAAAGTCTTTCCAGCTATTACCTTCTTTCCAGGAAACAGCAGCCTGTCTGGTTTTCCCAGACCCATCCAGAAATACAGTTTTTGCTCCTGTTATTGGTACTGGACTGATTTTTTCTGCTAATCTTATCTGAATGAATGGAATGTTTTGAAGCAGCCTGTCTGAGGGTAAATTAATTTCTAGTCCTCCCACAAGGTCAGCTATGGTACACTGAAATTCTAAAGACTGAGTTGTTAGTTGCTGTAAATAAACCTGAGTTAAGGGAATATGAATAAAGTCAGGATCATGTCCCAATAACTGCTGTGTTCATTCACGTCCTTTTATTATGAGGTGACACAGCATAGTTATATAGGTGGTAATGGTGCGTTGTGGCTGATGAGACAGAAAAAAAAACACTGTATCATAGTTAAATGAGGCATCAGTTGTCCTATAAAGTCCTATTGGTGTACCTAAGATTGAAAAGCAGAAAAAACGAACAGGGAGTTGTAAATTCATTCTGGTTAATTGTCGTTGTTGAATGTGTTGATTTATTATAGTTAACTCTTGCAAGGCCTCAGAAGGTAACTCCCTAGGGAAATTGAGATCTGGGTCTCCTTTAAGGGTATTAAATAACTGAGTTAACTTCTGAGTTTGTATTCCAAGGCTGGGTCACACCCAATTAATTTTTCCTAAAAGTTGTTGGAGGTGATTAAGAGTTAAATCCTTGGGTGGACTAATTTGAAGAACTTGAGGCCAAATTGTCCTGTTAAAAAGGATATAACCTAAATATTTCCAAGACTCTAAATGCTGGATTTTCTCTGGAGCAATGATTGGTCCAGCAGAGGCTACAGAGTTTTTAAAAAAGGAAGTAGTTTTTGCTAGAATATCTTGTGAGGGAGCTGCAATTACAATATCATCCATATAATGATAAATAATTGAATCAGGGAATTGATCCCTTACTGGATGAATTGCTATATGAACAAAATGCTGACAAATAGTTGGGATATTAAGCATTCCTTAAAGTAAAACTTCCCATTGAAATTTTTGTAAAGGTTGAGAATTATTAATGACAGGGAGAGAAAATGCAAATCACTCTGGATCCCTTTCTGCTAAAGGAATTGTGAAAAAACAATCTTTTAAGTCAATGATTAAAAGCGGCCAATCTCTAGGAATACAAACTGGATTAGGGGCCCCTGGCTGTAAGGGGCCCATAGGCTAGAGGGATTCATTAATTTTTCTTAGGTCATGAATAAGTCTCCATTTGCCAGGCTTCTTTGGTATAACAGAAATAGGTGTTTTCCATGGGCTGTTAGAGGGTGCAATATGACCTGCTTCTAATTATTGTTTAACTAAAAGGTGGGTTTGATTTTTGCCCTTCTGAAAGGGCTCCTTTAAGCTTTTAACATTTGGCTTTATGGTTTGCAATAGGTAGGGAGCAATTGGCTGAAAAATAGCCCCAGTTTTAAAAGTGCCATTTTTTTCTTTACTTGGAAAGACAGGCCCTCTGCTGTTTTTGCAAGCTGCAATGAGTTGGAGCAGAGAGTTAACTGTCTTGTTGTTTTTAGGACTTGGTAGTTTTTTGGTTTAGAGTTTTCAAGGAAAATGAGGAGCATGAGGAAAATGAGGGGTGCTCTGCTCAAACATGTTTTAGACAAAAGTGGTTATGTGCCAGGGGCCTTATGTGACTTGATTGAAAACTAATTGTTTTCTTCTGAGAGAGGAAACAATCAGTGTTTACAGGTACTGAGTTAAAAAATGGTACTTTGTTTTCTAGGGAGAAGGGCTACTTCCCCCAGGAAGAGAGTACACCTATATCTCAGTTTTACAATAAGAGGTCACAGCTCCAGCATAAACAAGGAGAATTCTTAATACTCTTTTAACACATCACATCTCCTATTCCACTTATAGCATGCTTTATATTGAGCATAAGTTTTGGAAAGTTTTTCTTGGAAAGTTTTTCTCTATTGGCAAATGTATTTACCTTTTTTTGTTGATTATTGCATTCTTGCAATGTGCTCAAAAGTGAGCTCTCTCATTATTTAGAGCCCTTGAATTTTTTTTAGGGAGGTTGAAGAAGAGGGAGGGAAAATATTAAGCTCAGCATAGTTTGTTCTCAGGACTGAAGCAGTCCTTGAGTCTTCAGAAAGAGGATTCAGAATGGTTAAGACACGTTTTCTCATTGTTTTCATTCCTGCATTTTTTACTATCTAAGGGAAGGGAGATCTTTTTCTTTCTCTAATAATCAATTTGAATTCTGAGTAGAATCTTTATGATGTATTTATTAGAGATCTCATTCTATCTATTAAAACATTTTGAGACTGAGATGTTACTTTTAAAACGGAAACAAAAATAAAATTCAGGCAAACCAGTATTTTCAAATTAAATCCTCTAAAGGAGGGAGTGAAATACTAGTCTTTATCTCACACCACCTGGTGCTGTTTCAACTTCTGCCCAATTTTTCCTAAATAGCTAAGTCTAAAGATCCATTATCAGGGAGATATTTAGCAGCTTTAAAAAACTGCCAAATTAGCATAAAACATTGCTCTTGTTCTTTAGAGAGCCTAGAGTTGTTGTTTAAAAGTTTCCATTTTACTTTTGATTTCTGCTGTTTCAGATTCTGCAGCCTGTATTAAACCTTAACTAATTAGATATTAGGGAGTATAGTGTGGTGGGTCAAAAATGTAGTGTTGGTGAAACCGTCAGGGAGAGCTGCCTGATATCCAGGGTACCCTAACCCCGCTTATGGGTTTCAGGTTTTTCTCACGCATCTAAGACTGCGAGGGAGGGCTTGAAGTGATAGAGAAAAGCCCCTTTCCCGCTAGCCTAAGAATGCCCCGTAGGAGAGTCTAACTTCTGCATTCCGCTTCTGTAACCTGCTTCTACTTCACAGCCAAAGAGAGCCACAACACCTCAGATATCCCCAAATAAGGAAAAAAACATAACTCTGCATCCCACTTCTGTAACTCGCTTTGCCACATAGACAGGAAGGTCCTGCAGGCTATATAAATCCCAGGAACCCTTTGTTCAGGGCTCAGAATTTGGAGATCACTCTCCTCTGGGCCCGTGCACGTAAATAAAGATCATGCTCCTGAACCCTCGGTGTCTGGTCGCTACATTTTTCTGTAAAATTTGGTTCCCTGACCGGGAAGCAACCTTACATAAATTCGGGCCGATTTGCCGCTGGCTGGACAGGGTAGACCGGGCGGCCGGTGGCTCGACCGGTGACCCGGGGAGCACGTGTCCTGAGATTTCTTATGCCCCGACCAGTCGGGGCACTGGACGCCAACCCACGACTCCAGATGGGAAGTGAGGGTATCGGACCACAACCTATTGGAAGGCGCCAAATCGGAAATCAGTAAGTGCCCCAGGGACTGGACCTGAGACCAGGGAGAGACTGATCACCTCTCATAGCCAGAAAATTTGATCAGAGTCAGGAACTTAGACGGAGTCCGATCATCAGACCCTCACTCAGGGAGGGACCAGACCTGAGATTAGGAAGGGAGGTTCGAGTCCTCCTAGACCTGCCTGAGGATGGAGACTAGGTAGTCTGATCACTGGACCCTCACTCGGGGAGGGAATGTGTAACTTCTGAATGTCTGAGAGTGAAAATAAGAGTGTATGTGTTTTTGGCTCCACGGGTGAAAAACCTACGGAGCAAAATTGGGCCCCAATCTGCGGTTCCTGTGTCAGGTCATATGGCATAACGGCTGGCTGTTAACCCCGAATTCTGCTGGGGCAGCCTTAGCCAAGACTGACTTCACCCCGTGAGGGGGAAGGCCAGGCGGGCGAGTGAGTGAACCCCACCCTTTGTGTGTCTGCGCCGAGTGGGAGGAGGGCCTTCCACAGTCTTAGATTGTATGCTCAAGAACTTCAGTAGATTTAGAGGGCAAGACCCGTCTCTGAATGCAGAACAACTTGAGATTTTTTGCACATTGGAATGGCCGACCTTCAGAGTCGGCAGGCCCCCCAAAGGAACTTTAAATTTGTCCACCATTAGAGCAGTTCACCTCATAGTTACGGGAAAGCCAGGTCACCCCGACCAGTATGCCTATATAGACAGGTGGCAAGAATTGGCCCAGGACATGACCAGATGGCTGAGCCAGTGTGCAGGGACTCTGAACCGCCCTAAAGGGACCTCGGGCAGCACACGTCAGAGGACGCGTTGTGCCTGGTCCCAGGGACAGAGGACCTCGACCACCCTAGTTGCTAGAGTCAGACCCCCCCATCCACCAAGAAAATGTCCCTGCAAATATAGGGACTTTTAACTGCCAAATACTGAGTTTAAAAGTGAATTATGGATAAATCTGGATAGGTAAAAAGGCTATAGAAGGTTTGTGAATATTGCAGAAAGTCTGTGGGAAGTTAAATAGAAATGTGAAAGTTTTGGAAAGAAATTATGTGGTGTTAGTAGTAGAAGGTATAAGGAATGGAGATGCATCTTGATGGGTATTAGAAGGAGAAAGATTTTCCTTCAAGCTTTGTGCTTTTCTCCCTACCTGAAGGTCATGAACTGGGGTCCAAGGCTGACCGTCTAATTTATAGGGTGTTTGTAAGGTCTAAACTTCTAAAAGGTAAAAGTACAGTCCTTCCCAGTGTGGGAAAGGAACAGGGATTATCTTAAGGAGAAAAATTATAGTTCAAGGAAAATCACTATGCTCAGTATTGGATATCAGAATGGCACAGCTAACTCTCTTAAAAGTGTCTTATGTTATTTCAGGAAGGACCTTGCAATGGAATGCCATCCCAAAAGACAGTCTCACAGGCACAGAAACTGGTTTGGGGATTATTGTGTGAATTAACCTGTGTGTTCTTCTGCTTTCATAGGCCGTATGCCTATGACCTGCCTATGCCTATAGATGATTAGTTACAATATAGGCCTCACTTAAGGAGCCCATCTTCATCATTGCCCCCCTTGAGACTCAATGGTTTGATTGAACTAAGTAGTTAGGTTGATAACAGTTGGGGTGGTCTGTGGGCTTCCCTTTAGAACTGATTTTCCCTTTTCTGCCTTGATAACTTGGACAGAAAGGGGTCAGAAATTTGAAAGGAGGGAAATCTTAATGTATTCCTCTCAGCCCAAGTGAAGTAGAGCAGGCCACAAGAGTCTTGGATAGGTGTAGCATGCCGTATACACCTTCCTCCAGATAAGCCATTCTTTACTGAAGTCCCTGCCTTTGTCATTTAATAGTAATGATTTAATTGTGCTTCCAATTTCTTGCCTAATCTGTCACCTCCAGAATATGACCTGACCAGAAGGCCAATGGTCCACCAGCTTTTGGACACCAAGCCTGAGACTTCCTGGTGACAGTCAACTGACCAGGACCCTGTAAGGTCCTTCCCCTTGCAGGAAGGACTCCCTCCGTGCTGCACCCCACTCCTCCTCTTTCAGGGTACCCCTGACCCAGGGGTAGGTAGGACAACATCCATGTCCAGCCTGAAGTAGTTATAAGAAGATGAGCCCTTCGTCCATTGTCCTTTATATGATTCCAGAAGGAGAAAGGAATCTCAGAACCCCTCCCTAATAGTAAATCACAGGAGGAGAAAAATGATGAGGAATGAAACCTCATTAATGCTCTGAATCCAGGAAAAGGGGGGGGCTATATATATATATATATATATATATATATATATATATATATTCCTAGGAGAAGAGTGTTGCTATTTTGTTAATGAAAGTAGCTTAGTTGAAGAAAACTTACAACACAGAAATGGACTTAAAGACAGACTATGGCCCAGGGCCGGGACGGGAGCATCCTCCTGGTGGCTGGACACTCTTCTCTCCTTCCTAGTCCCTGTCCTAGGACCCCTGATCATCCTCATCCTACTCATTACTGTAAGACCCTGGGCCATCAGGACAGTAGTCAGCCAGTTAGAAGGAGCACTAGTACGGAAGACCACTAGCCGCATTCTCATGCTCCAACAACAAGAAGAGCAGAGTCCCATTATTGGATGCTGAGACAGAGGAAAGCGCTGTCTAAGCACCCACGGGGGGGGGGGGTGATAGAGAAAAGCCCCTTTTCCGCTAGCCTAAGAACACCCCATAGGAGAGTCTAACTTCTGCATTCTGCTTCTGTAACCTGCTTCTGCCACGGAGCCAAAGAGAGCTATAGCACCTCAGATATCCCCAAATAAGGAAATAGACATAACTTCCGCATTCCGCTTCTGTAACTTGCTTTGCCAAGCAGATAGGAAGGTCCTGCAGGCTATATAAACCCCAAGAACCCTTTGTTCAGGGCTCAGAATTTGGAGATCACTCTCCTCTGGGCTTGTGCATGTAATAAAGATCATGCTCCTGAACCCTCGGTGTCTGGTCTCTTCATTTTTATGTAACGTAAGCGCTAGGTGACCAACCTTTATATCGTGCTCCCTGACCAAGCCCAGAGTTAAATTACTGTGACTGGAATTATCTGTGAGGCCCCTTTGCATCTCAGGGATTGACCCCAGACACCTCTGCAAGGCCCCTACTCAAATAGGAATGCTTGAGATCTCAGCTGGAAGGAGGAGATGCCTCTTACCTTCGGTGCCAGGGCACTCATAAACAATCCTGTTAACTAATTCTAAGTTCGCAAAGTAGTCTTGGGAGTCCGGTTGAAACCGAAACACTCATTTACTATCTGCTTTTCTATTTACAGGTAGGTGGAGGGAAAAGGCAGAATCAAAAGGGCTGCAAAAAGCAGTTTTTAAAGAAAGAACGTGCAGAGATTCGTAAAAAAAAAAAAAAAAAGCTAATTGAAAGGAAAGTTCATTGCTTTCTCTCCCAAGCCTAAAACCTGACTGGGGATTGTGCCACAGGGATGGGCTTGTGAGTGTTTTTTACAGTCTACCTCTCATTTTGTGGGCTTTTGCTTGCAGTTGGCAGGAAACCTAGTGTTCTTTCCTGGCCCACGCCCAACTCATCCTGTCACAGTTGTCTTTGTTGTGGCAAGTGCCCTGTGGCTCTTAAACGCTTGACCTGTGCCCATGCGGTGCGGCAATTGCCAGAGAGAGATCAAGGCTTCTGCTTACTAAAGAAAGTGCAGTCACAGAGAGAGCAACCTTGGAAAAATACCCTTTTTCCTAAAATACAACACACCCTGTGCCCTCCGAAAAGCACTCGGGGTCATCAGCCCTTACCTGGGCTTTTGCACACATTCTACCCAGGTTGGTGTGTTGACCACAACCTGATAGACTTGGTTGATAGCCTTCCCATCCCTGTTCCAGCGCCGGATGTAATGGACCCTGGCCAGCAGAGTCTGCCTGTTGTGGCTGACGACGAGAATCAATGCTCAGGTGACAACAATACTGTGTGGAAAAAGGGAACAGGCATGACTACTCTCTCAAGCGGAGAGTGCCTATGGGTGCTTCGACCACTCCCTCAAGAGGGGAGTGCCCCAACCCTTGCCTAGATAGGCTTTTATTGTTTTCATGGGGTCTTACATCATAGACAGATTTATTATCTATCACATAGAATATTATTGTCTACATTCTAGGTACAATCAAGGAGATAAAAATAACATCCAAAGGGGAATGGTGATGAACTCATTAGCTCTGTCCTTGGGAGAACTCATACAGGTTTGGATAGTACCTTGAAGATAGACAATACACATTTGTTGTTTTAGACCAGG
>NW_028083213.1:0-2307 GCF_014824575.4 Sturnira hondurensis
GATATTAGTATACTGTCCTTGGGAGGGGCCCCTGTTTTCTGAAGCAGTTTTTTGGCATCCCTCAGTGGGCCAAGTATTGCCCCCCCCCCCGCCACCCTTGTTTGGTAACACTGTCTTATAAATTGCAAGATGTTTAGCAGCTTCCCTGCCCTCTAATGACTAGAAGCCAATAGTGTGAGATAGGCAACATACTCAAAATATTCAAATCAATAAAGTAATTGACGAAAATAAAAAATGTGTCTTTTACTCTAGGGAAAAATTAAATGGACTTTTTGACCAATCCAATTTAAAAGATGAGAGTGAAAGACAAGTTTAGATAGAAAGAGTGAGAGAGGGAGCCCCAAAAACAAGGTAAAAGAAATAAAGTGTTAGACATACTCATTAATAAAATAGAAATGTATAGTAGATATTCATTAAGATCAAAAATATCATTTAATAGATACTTTATAATATGAATGCTCATGTCAGGAGAAGTCAAAGTTACCAATACCCACAATATCAGAGCCTATAGACATTATAATCATTTAAAATGATATTATAAACAAAAAAAGTAAATTAATTTTAAAATTTTAATGAAATACATTAATTCCTAGAAAAATATCAGGACAGATGCAAGAAGAAATTTTTTAAATGAGCAATCTTGTAGTTATTTAAGCAATTTGATCTGTGATTTAAAATAGCCCAAAAGAAAATTTAGTGCTCTCTCTACTTAACAGTTAAGAAAAAAAATAAACCAAATATTTGTAAAGTCCTCAGAGAAGAGAATAACAGAATGGCCACTCCACAACACAGTTTATGAGACCAACATGACCTTAACAGCAAACCTGATGGATAGTCAATATGAAAAAGGAAGTTTACATTTCATCATTTTAAATACAAAAGATGTAAATATATTGATCACATAAATCCAGTGATATTTAAAAGCATCAATATAATTTCCCACATGAGCAGAATGATTAAAATTGTCTAGTCACGCTGATGTACACCTGAAACTAATAAGAATAATTTTAAATGCAAACTGTAAGCAAAAAATAAAAAAATATTTTAAAAATTAGTAAAATCTCTAAAAATGCAGAAAAACTTTTAATGAAATCCAACATCTATTCATAACAAAGACTAAAAATAACAATAAAACTTTTTAATCTAAGTAAAGATATTTATATAAAAACATCACTGCATCTCTTCACTTAATGGTTAATTGTTGAAAATATCCCCTTAAAATCAGAAACAACACAAGAATATTCACTACCAACATTAAAAATTAACTGTAAATTTAATTTTACCCAATGTTATGTGAAAAAAGGGGTAGATTGAAGAAAAATCATCACTTTTTAACTTGAATTTGTGTATAAAAACATAAAATAATTTTAAAATAAAAATCTATAAAGTTTGTAAGTTTGTCAATGTTTATGGTACAAAATTATAATTAAAAATAAATATTACTGATTATCCCAAATATTAAAAAAACAAAGATTCTAAAATGAGAAAATAACAGTAATATGAAATAAGAGACAGATAAGCATATTAATTATGCATTTCATTAAGAAAATTTTGGCTATTCAACTTATGCAATATATTAAACTTTAAGTGTCCATAAATGAAATACTGCTAGCTTTATTGAGGCATACTTGACAAATAAAAATTGTATATATTTTAGGTTTAAAAGACGATGTTTTTCTCTGTCTCTCCCTTACCCCCCTCTAAAAAATTATTTTATTTTTTCTTCCTTTGTCAGTTTTATAGTAGTGTAAACATTTCCTGTAAAGAGCTAGAAGTAAATATATTTTTCTCTCTTTTTTTATTGTTGTTCAAATACAGTTGTCTCAATTTTCACCCCACCTTGGCCACCCACCCCACCCAGGCCCTGACTCCTACCCTCCAACCTACCCCCTATGGCTTTGTCCACATGTCATTTATACGTGTTCCTTGATGGACCTTCCTCTACTTTCCCCCATTATCCCTCTCCTTCCTCCCCTCTAAATACTGTCAGTTTGTGGGGCTTAGAGGAGTAGCAGTCCCCAGAGAGACTTAATTTAACAGGGGAGCTAAACTGCTCTGAAGGGGCTTTGCACATGTGCAGTGCCCAGACCAGCAAAGAGGGAAGAGGGGTGCACCACAGGAACTAAGCAAAGGGTGGCACAATGAGGTGGATTAAATGTGCCAGCCTGGAGTATATGGACTGTGGGGGGTCACGCAGTGCTGTGAGGGTGATACAGGGTGCAGCCAGGGGGGGGGCTCAGAAAAGATTTGAAATGGTGTCCAGAACTCAAAGTGTATAGGAATATTGGAGGAAATATTAAGATGTCC
>NW_028083214.1:0-889 GCF_014824575.4 Sturnira hondurensis
AGCTTGGAAGCACTGTGAGTTTTTTGTACTTTCTCTGGCCTTGGACCCAGTGCACCCAGGCTCCGTGTCTGCCAGCCACCCAGGCCCATTTGCTGTCTCTGCCCCTCCAGTCTTGTCTGTCTGGAGAGGTGCACACCAGTCGTTCACTGCTACTGTGTCCACTGAGGCTCTAGTCAGCACAGGGCTGCATGTGGATTCTTTCACTGTCTTCCCTCCTTGTCTCCTTGTCCAGACCAATATGCCCACCTTGAGATACCTCTCTGCACAATCTTTCACATATGCTTGTGCTTTCAGCAGGGAATTCCTCAGTTACAGCTGTCCAGCTTCCTCTAAGTTGAAGCAGAGAGATACTTCATACTTGAAGAGGAGAAGACCCAAATGTGCCAGGCTTTATTTCCTGTTACAGCAGAAAGGGTGATAGGAACAAAGGGGCACAACCAGCTTTGAATTTTAGGTCACCTAGTCCTCCTATCCATTCAGTAACCTGGCCCCATCTCTATACTATTCTGACCAATTGGGTTAAATACTACTTTCTCAGGGATGGGGAGGAAGGGAAAAGACAACAACTGAAAGATGCGGGTGAGTCAGGTTTAGCAGAAAAATGTTGACAAGTTTTCCCTTCCGAAAACCTTATAGTTACTTTGATGAAATTATGAGGTCAATCTAGCTCTCTCACTAGTTGTGAACTACTTACTACTTTTAGGCATGATCTAAGCGACCTTCAAACAGCCCCCACTACTCTTATGTCTCAAAACTTGGTATAAGGCTAACACTGATAGACAATAGACAGCCACCTGCCATTTAAAAAACATTACTCCACTAACCTAGGATTCCTTGGGATTTCATCCCCCTGACAAGTGAAAATTTCAACATCAGTCACTACTTAGGG
>NW_028083215.1:0-1020 GCF_014824575.4 Sturnira hondurensis
TATTTTGCTGATTGATAAGTTTATTGTGATTTCTCCCACTACAATGTAAGCTTTACGATAACAGTGATTTTTTATCTGTTTTGTTCACAGTTATTTCCCTAGTTCATTCCTGTATCCCCAGAACACTGTCTGCCACATAACAGGTGATCAATAAATATGATTTGTGGTATAAATGAAAATATGAATGGATTAAAAGTAAGACTTTCAGAATTTTCTTGAAAAACATGTTCTATTTGGCCCTACCCAGTGTGGCTCAGTTGGTTGGGCATCGTCCTGTAAACTGAAAAGTCACGAGTTCAATTCCCAGTCAGGGCACATGCCCAGGTTACATGCGGGTTCCATCCCCAGTGCTGATGGATGTTTCTCTCTCACACTCATGTTTCTCTCCCTCTCTTCCTCCCTCCATTCCCTTCTTTCTAAAATCAATAAGCATATCCTTGGGTGAGGACTGGAAACAATGCTCAATTTCTTTAAATTACATTTATATGACTTAATCCACAGATATTGCCCTTCTGCAGCATATGGCTTGAATTTTCTGTTTTTCTTTTCTTCTTTTTTTTTTTTTTGTGCATGTTTCCATTTCAAATTCAAAGTGTCTGGTTTATCTATCCTTTCTTTTCGTTCTCTCTGACATCACTCTTTTCAGGCCTTTATCACTTCTCCCTTGGCTTACTGCAAGACTTTTCTGTTAGTTTCTCCCTCTTTCTCCCAAGCTGTTCACCATGTTTATCCTCCTTAAACACCTTTCGTCACATCACTCCCCTTTACTCATCAATTGATTAGCTTTCAAACCTATCCATAAAGGAGCCAAATCCCACTTACAAGCTTTATTCCACTACTTCCGACTTTCAATCCTTAACTTCTTTCATCAGGCCAGCCGCCTCATCACTACCCTGTGACTGCCGAGCTCCCTCCCACTTTACTCCCCTGCACCTGGGAAGCTCTATCAAGCCCTTCATCTCTGTCCGAATCCTTTCAATCCTTTGAGGTGTAGATCACAATCCACCTCTTTCAAAAATC
>NW_028083216.1:0-654 GCF_014824575.4 Sturnira hondurensis
GCAATGATCAAGGCCCCAAGTTCCACACTTGGTGCAATCAGTGGTAGAGTTGGGATGAGTCCCCAGGACCTACTGGGTCCCTGGGTATTATATTTCCATTATATTTCAGAACATAAACCAAACTTGAGTTTTGGTTGTATAATAAACTCTGGAGGAAACTTTCTCCGGAGTTTATCACACAATCAAAATTTCTAAAACAGCATAGAAATTTACAGAGATTATGATGTATCAGATGTCTTCAAACTAGAAATATAAATTAATATTTGATGATTTTTGTTTTCCTGAGTCTTGTGAACAAAGTAACAGTCTAATAGAAAAGAAATAAATTCGTGCAAATATCAAGAAAAACATAGTTCTCTACAAGTTGCAGGTAAGAAGGAAATTTTCTTTCTCCATGTTTATTTCTCTTATTCCTTATCTCTTTCATGCCAATTGACATTTAATCTGTATAAAATACTCATAATAATATCTAATCTTCAACCAAAATTTCTGTTCATGGAAGACTGTTTCAAAATATATATGTGATTTTTTATTTCCAAATGTGTATTAATACACTCCTAAAAACTTCCTTACAACACCAGAAAGAGGATGAAATCAGTTTGCTTCTCTACAAAGCAAGCATGCTCTTAACTACTCTGCATAGGAGTACTGTTT
>NW_028083217.1:0-1121 GCF_014824575.4 Sturnira hondurensis
TGCATTAAAGTATGGGATCACCTCATACTTTAAATAAAATCCAAACACCGTACTGTACTTTGGAAACTAATGGGGAAAAATATTGAATCAAGTGTAACTTGAAAAAAATGGCTATCATCAATAAAGCGGAAAAAAAAATAACAAGTGTTGGCAAGGATGTGGATGAAAGGGAACCCTCATGCACTGTTGGTGGGATTACAGATTGGTGCAGCTACTAGAGCAAAGTATGTAGGGTCCTCAAAAAAATAAAAGCAGAACTACATTATGACCCAGCAATCTCACTTTTGGCCTTTATCTAAAGAACCAGTAATTCCAGAAGATATACGCACCCCTACGCTGACTGCAGTATAAAGTGAGGGAATGAATAGCCATGCAGTTTCTAGACATTTCTGGTGACATTTCTCATGGATAAAATGGTGCTGTTTTTGCCAGAGAAATTAAGAACGTGTCTAAGGAATGAGTCCATGCCATACATAAAACAGATGTGTAAGTATACGATTCAGGTTAGTCTTATGTTCCTAACAAGAATGATGACAGCTGCCATGGAAAAATGCTTCACTTTGTGGAATTTCCATACTGCTTTCCAATTCAAAAGAACCCATGCACCCCAACGTTCACAGCAGCTCAATTTACAACAGCCAAGTGTTGGGAACAGCATAAGTGCCCATCAGTAAATCAGTGGATTAAGAAATTGTGGTACATTTACACAATGGAATACTATGCAGCAGAAAGGAAGAAGGGATTCCTACCCTTCGTAACAGCATGGATGGAACTGGAGAGCATTATGCTGAGTGCAATAAGCCAGGCAGTGAAAGACAAATACCATGTGATCTCACCTTAAGTGGAACCTAATCAACAAAACAAACAGGCAAGCAAACTATAACCAGAGTCATGGAACTAAGGAGCAAACTGACAGTAAAGAGACGGGAGTCAGGAAGAAGATAATGGGGCAAAGAAGGGGAAGGCTGGTCAGGGAACATGAGTAAAGGACGCATGGACAAAGACGACGGGGGAGGGGGAGATAATATGGGAAGTGGGTTGGGGGAGAGTAATGGGGGGGAATGGGACAACTTATTGAACGAGTATAAAACAAGTTTAGAAAAGGAAAAAAAATAAAAATA
>NW_028083218.1:0-833 GCF_014824575.4 Sturnira hondurensis
CTGACCACGCTAGTCACAGACACAAAATAAATTCTAGAGGGCTCAAAGATTTAAACACCAAGAAATGACGTAATAAGTACACCGGAAAACACACTGGGAGAATTTCATGTCTCAAAGAAGTGGCATTATGAGTAATAGGTATGCTTAAGTGACTCAGATGCACAAACATTTCAAACATAGGAAGACAATCCCTGGCTGGAGTAGCTCAGTGGATTGAGCGCGGGTCTGCGAACCGCACGATCACGGTTCGATTCCCAGTCAGGGCACATGCCTGGGTCGCAGGCCAGTTCCCAGCAGGGGATGCATGAGAGGCAACCATACATTGATATTTCTCTCCCTCTCTCCTTCCCTTCCCCTCTAAAAATAAATAAATAAAATCTTTAAAANCGTACAAGTATTTCGCATAGAAATAGCATATCAAGTTTGAGGACAGGGGTCCACAGAGCAAGGTCAGTATAGCTGCTATTGGCTTTCACGGGATAAAGTGGGAAGAGTGTTTCTGGTCCATACCTCGTTTTGAGCACGTAAATAAAACTTGATTTCCATGGACTGAAACTGTGCCAACTAACTGTAATTGTTACTGTGAAACTGCATAAAGGGAAACTCACTAAGTGGAGTTCGGGGTCGGTGGGGGTGCTCCACAAGCACCACCCAGGGTCAATTACAGGAAAAATTGTCTGTCATAGGCCCCAACATGAAGATGTACTGTGTGCTCCCAGGAGAATGCAACTCCCCAGCAACTCAGCCAGAGAGAAGCCATGCTCACCCTGAACTGAGGATCTTCCGCACTGCACTTTCATTTGAAATGACCCCTGCCAACTTCCTCCTTTCTC
>NW_028083219.1:0-645 GCF_014824575.4 Sturnira hondurensis
TACTGCACACTTAATAGACTACAGCATAGTTTATAAATTTTATACGTAATGGGAAACCCCAAAGTTCACGGGGCTCACTTTGTTGTAATACCTACTTTATTGTTGAAGCCACAACATCCCCAAGATATTCCTGTGCTGAGGGTGGAGAAGAAACAGTTTTCTTCATTTAGGCCGGACCAACAATTAAATTAATTTGGTGATACTGGTCAGGAGATAAAAGCCTTCAAACCTGAACCAAGTAGTTTTCCTTCTAGGTATTTTTTCTAGGAAAATAATTAGAAACTAGTACAAAGATAGATATAAGGCAATGTATTCCCCAGAATACACCTCCCCATAAACAGCCCCAATGTCCAACAATAAAAATAAAGACCTTAAACTATAAAAGTTTCCCTTGTTATGAGAAAATGTTTGTGATATAATGTTAAAGATATAAAACAAAAATACAGTAATGATGTATTTTATATTAAAATAATTTGCAGCGACGAGTAAAGAAAGCATTATACCTTTTTGTATTTTAAAAAATGAAAACTTTGGCACCTTTAGGAGAATAGGGCTCTTTGGAAACTAATCTGTGAAGATTAAGAAAAATTCCCCCCCCCCAAGTGAAAATAGCCATCATGAACAAATCAACAAACAACAAGTGTT
>NW_028083220.1:0-781 GCF_014824575.4 Sturnira hondurensis
AGTCTCTGTACTAGTTACAAGTGAAGAGAATGGAGTGATAAGGCAAAGTTTTCTTTTTATCCAGTGAAAAAGATACAAACACATCAGGAAAAAAGTGAGTGATTTCAAGTTTAGTACAGAAAGGTGTGGGCTGACCACCTGAGGGAAATGCCTGGATGATTCCAGCACTGATTCTGAGGATTCCTGCAGGTAATTTGGTTCTAGAGTGTAAATTAATTCTCCATTTGTTATTATTCCCCAGCACAGAATCTATCCTTCTGAGCTGAGGAAGCTTAAGAAGAAAGCATCTCAACCACTGATTGGCGTAGGAAACCACAGACATTAATAAAATCCCAAGGTAGTGGAAGGGGTGGGGCTATGGCTGCAGACAGACCTTGGGTGACCCTGATGAGCTTTTCCTGGTCTGTGTGACTCTGCTTAAGAAACTGTACCTCCCCATGCCTCGGTTTCTTTTCAGTGGAGGAGGATGAATATTTGGCTGTCAGGGGTCAGTGTATTCATCATACAATATACACAGTATCTGACCTTAAATCTTGGGATAGGGGAGCTGCTCAATCAAGAGGCATCTGCTATTGACTGAATCCCAGAGATCATTCCCTCAGCTGATCCCTGGTGGACACGGAGCTGCCAGCAGAATCTGTTCTCTTCAGTTTCTCCCTCAAGACGCTGACCTTCCTAGGGACTTCTGCATGTCCCCCAGAAGAGCTGGCTAATGATGCGGGATCCTAGTCCATGGGTGCTCCCTGCCCACAGTGCTATCCCTGTAGAAATGTGTCTGTAG
>NW_028083221.1:0-818 GCF_014824575.4 Sturnira hondurensis
GGAGTCCTGGCAGGTGTAGCCGATTGTGGGAGGAGTCGGAAATGGGGCTGCAGAGGAAGATGGCGCAGGGATTTAAACTCAGACAGTGCAGCCGTGTGCGGTGTTTTGGCGGGGTGGGGGGGGACCACTGGGCTTTGGCAAAAGTTGGGACCACGTGGCTTCAGGGTGTGTGCCCTTTTGCCATGTGGCTTAGCAAGCAGGACTCTGCCTGGAAGAAAAGGCATGAAAGGACTCGCTGATGGGCCATGGGAACGTGCCACGTGGTTTTGGATTAACTGGAGCCAGAGCGGCTGGTGCCGGAGCCCAGGGGCTGCCAAACCACCGACTTCTGCTTCTTTGCTGAGATGCGGGACCCTGGACTGGGCTGAGGGGGGAAGGAAGGACTGTGCGCTGGTAGGTATTCTAAAGGACTTGGGGTCTCAATGAAGACATTGAGTCATTACTCTACGTCTGTGTAACTTTTAAATAAATAATCCCTTTCCTTTTCACCAATCTCAGGTATTGAGAGACGTCTTTCCCTGGCAGTGAACCTAGTACGGGGTGGGGGAGGAATCCCCAGAGCACAAGGGTGGGTCCACTCGGTAATAGTGTATTGTTCACCCCCTCCTGGGTTTGTTCTGTAATAGTCACAGCTGGAGACATGGCAGCCAAAGGACAGTGGTGTCCTGAGTTGGGTCCCGGGAAGAGAGGGACAGCAGTGGAGGCGTGGGCAAAATGTGGATGACGCGTGTCGTGTGGACAAGAGTCATGTGAGAGCAGTTTCCTACTTTCAACCAGAGATGTTAGCGGAAGCGGATGAGACTGTGCGAGGACTCTCT
>NW_028083222.1:0-735 GCF_014824575.4 Sturnira hondurensis
CTGTGTCTGTGAGAGAGAGAGGATGGAGCAGAGCAGAAGGGGGCGGGCATGCCCACTGGACCTGGTGTGACTACTGCACCCCACTGTCCACCGTCACCCCCTTCCCCTGCTCAAGCCCCTTGGCTGGGGCCTCCCCCAGACACCCCTGCTTTCCCAGGGGGACCTCCGCTTTCACTGACCCCTCCAGAGGTATCTGCAGGGGGCCACTGTGGCAGACCCCCGATTCCTGGCTGGGCCTTCTGCCATCAGTGGTGACACTGGAGCCCCATTTGTTCCTATTCTTTTAGACGGTGTGACCTGTGAGGACACTGGGCCATGGGTCAGCAAACTCACACTCAAACTGATGCTGAAACACACTCAGAGAAGGCGACATAAGCGTGGTGCTACTGAAGGTCCCCAGGGGGGCTCCGCCTGCCCCAGCCTGGCTGCACTGGCTCCTGTGGTGTCCTCGGGTTTGGTGCCCCCCCCACCCCCCGCAAGGAGGGGATGGACTATGCCGATGGCCCGGCCTGAGTCCCCAGCTGCCCGTTATGTGACTAAGCCGGGTGTGGGGAGAGGACGCTGGAGGCACGTTTCATCACTTCTCCCCAGCACGTTCTGAAGACAGAGGAAGCACAACTACCGTGTTCCACAGTGGCACGCTGTTTAAAATGTGCCTTTCTCCTGCGTTCAGGTGTGTGTCTCACTGTTGACACACGAGGGCGCTGCTCCCGCAGTTTATAATGTTCGGTGGCT
>NW_028083223.1:0-643 GCF_014824575.4 Sturnira hondurensis
TTTCTTTCTTCCTTCTGGTCCACTCCATTGATTTGAGTCCCAGTTTCCTTTCTATTACTATTGGTTTCCTGTGCATTTCCCTTCATTTCAATTAGTTTAGTATTCATATGTTCCTCTAATTTGTGACTATAATCAACCAGTTCTGTGAGCATCCTGATCACCAGTATTTTGAACTGTGCATCCGAGAGGTTTGCTATTTCTTTTTCACTTAGAGTTATCCACTCTGGGGCTTTGAGTTCTTCTTGAGCCATATTTTGGACTGTTCGTGCCTGTTACGTATGAGGAGCAGAGCCCTGGGTGTTCACCATGGTGGGGCAACTAAGTTGCTGGGTTGTGACGCTGTATGTGGGGGCGGGGTCAAAGGAAAGCAATGGCGGTCCCCTCTGCCACCTCCTGCCGCCGGGGCCACGTGGTCTGTCCCTCTGCATGGAATGTGCAACCTAGGTCAGCCTGCCCCGCACCCTCACTGGGTCCGCACTGCTACCCCAGCTGCCTGTGTGCCTGGGTTGGGGGATCTTTCCTGCCCAACCCAGCTCCGATGCTGGCTCCACCCCTCTTACCAGTCCGGTTGAACGGTTTGTTTTTGTTGGACTTCTGTATAGTTCAATTTTCTGTTCTTTGGCTGTGTCCTTATTTACTAAAC
>NW_028083224.1:0-1895 GCF_014824575.4 Sturnira hondurensis
TATCTTGCAAAGTTACTATTTAGATTTACAATAGAAAATTTAAGCCCTTCTTGTGTATTTTTGCGTTCTCTAAATTTTGCTGCGTGCTGTCCTGCCGGACAGGAGAGTAGGGTCACTGAGGAAGACACTCTAATTTGGATGATTCTCTTTACAGGGAATTCCAGGTCCTGCCGGCCCCATTGGGCCCCCGGGCCCCCCAGGCTTACCGGTAAGTACAAGAAAAGAGAGTTTCATGACGTCAGCCTACACCGACACCAGAGAGACCCAAATGCTCCACCTTTGTATCTGTAATTTGCTTTTGTATTTTCTAGGGTCCTCAAGGCCCCAAGGGTAACAAAGGCTCCACGGTGAGTACCCTCCCCTTTGGCCTTTCCATTTCTCCGTGCAGCCTGCTCCGGTGCCCTGTTCTCTGTTTATATTGTCCCTTTTCTTTTTCACAGGGACCTGCTGGCCAGAAGGGTGACGGTGGTCTTCCCGGGCCTCCTGGGCCACCGGTAAGTACCTGGTGACACAGTGATATTCTGGTAGTTAGGGTTCTGACACTGTCAGCGAGGTCTTTGAATCCATAAAACGGATGAGCAGGCATGTTCTGTCCAAGTCTGATTTTCTAGGAAATAGCCACTATGTTAATTAAGTACTCAGGTCTACATGCCAAGACGTCTTTTAATTGGTTTCACTGTGACTAGAAAGATACCTTAATTATATACCTCTATACTATATTATGATAGTCATGTTCCTATTAGTTTCTTAAGAAAATCATATACTTTTATGTCAGATTTTTGTGACAGCAACTGATTGCATGCTACAAAGATACCATTATATCTCTCTGACACTGGACATAAAGGAGAAGGTGCAGATGGGTGACATTTTTTCCTACTGCAGATAATGACGATAATAAAGGTAATAATAATAACCACCACTGATGAATGCTGACATCTCCCAGGCTCCACACAACTGTTAAGTGATAGATCCCTGTGAAGATTCTTCAGTCTCCTGCCTTAAGCTTGTTCCCAAGCAACAGGGGTACCAGTGCGCCAGGGCTGCCGCCACAGATCAGGTGGCTTCAGCATGGGACTTGCTGCGGAACAGCTGGAGGCCACCAGTCCTCTGTCAGAGTGTCCCCGGCGCTGGTCCTCCCAAGGGCTCTGGGGGAGAGGCCTGTCGGAGACCCCTGTCCTTGGCTCCATGATGGCTGTCTCCTTCTTCGGTCTCTCCACCTTGTCTTCTGTCCATGTGCATCTCTGGGCCCAGATCTCCCCTTTCTAGAAGGATGCCAGTCATACTGGAATGGTACCCACCCTAAGACATTCACATTCACTTAGCTAAGTGTTTCTGCAGCAACCCCACCTCCAGATCAGGTCTTATTCCGAGGTGCGGGCACTCCAGACTTCAGCACGTGCTGAATGTCTGTGGGGCTCCGTTCAACCCCTAACAATAGGGATTACATATTTAGTGTAGATTACATATTTATTTCTACTTTCATATACATGTCAGTGCAAGGCGGGTTGCATTTTTGGAAGCTTGTTCATTTACAAAGATTAAAGTTATAAATGTTTAAAGCACGCTAATGGGCATTTGTAAAAGATCGAGATATCAGGATATAAATTATTACCAAGCACAACAGACAACTCATCAGATAGCACAAGAACCTTGAGTGGTCTTCTCATCTCCAGAGACCCACATCTACCTGTGCAGATGAGGCGTGTAAAGGAGGACTAATTAATAAACAAGAAAGGGAGGCATTCATCGTGTGTCTACACAGACCTGTGCTATGTTACTTCTACAGCAAAAGGTCTAGGAATGCCCTGAGCGGTGTGCCTGCCTCAAGGTCTCCGCTGTGTGGTTTTGAAAGAATTCACAAAGTGTATACCATATACAGTGGCAATTACCGAAGA
>NW_028083225.1:0-650 GCF_014824575.4 Sturnira hondurensis
CCTCTCTCGGTCTCTATATCATTGAAGAGAGTTAGGGCCTTGCTCTGGACGAGACTTTGGTTTAAAGAAATGTTGTGGCTGTTTGATCTTCTGTCCAGGCTACTAAAACCTTCTCAGAAGCAATAAGGCTGTATTGCTTTCTTATCATTTGTGTGTTCACTGGAGTAGCACGTTTAATTTCCTTCAGGAACTTTCCCTTTGCAGTTGCAACTTGACTATCTGTTTGGCTCTTGGCCTATCTAGGTTTTCAGTGTGCCTTCCTCACTGGGCTTAATATTTCCAGCTGTTACTTAAAGTGAGAGACGTGCAATTCTTCCTTTCGCTTGATACCTAGAGGCTACTGTAGGGACATTAATAGGTCTAATTTAAGCATTGTTGTTTCTCTAGAAACAGAAAGGCCTGAGGAGGAGGAGAGAGATGGGAAACGGCCGTCTATGGAGCAGTTAAAACATGTTCATTTATTAAATTCAATGTCTTACAAGGGTGCCGTTCATGGCGCCCTAGCACAATTTCAATAGTAACGTCCAAGGTCACTGATCACAGTCCACCATAACAAATATAATAATGATAAGAAAAGGTTTGAAATATTATGAAAATCACCAAAATGTGACTCAGGGACATGAAATGAACAAATGCTGCTGGAAAAATGG
>NW_028083226.1:0-1138 GCF_014824575.4 Sturnira hondurensis
CCATGCTGCTGTGGGGTCAGGGGACCATGGGAGTGCCCTGGATCCCTGGAGATTGGGGGTCTGGAAGGCTCAGCAGTGGCCCCTTTGGCAGGAGCCCAGGCAGGTCTGTGGGCAGGGCAAGTAGATGAGCAGGAGCTGGGACAGCAGGCGGGAGCAGTGCCAGGTGTCCGGTGGTGACAGCTGATAGGCTGGTGCAGGGCACAGGTGACACCCAGTCTGAAATTTGCAGAGGGAGCTGGGTGTGGGGGGTGCGTGGCTCTGGAACCAGCACGCACCTTGCACCCCCACAGAGAAGGTCCCGGTCCAGCTGTTCGAGTCCTCGGGTCCTAAACTGGTGGGGGGTGACGGCGATGCAGAGTTGGGAGGGGGGAGGAGGCGGGCAAGGAGGAACTTTGGGCTGATGAGGGAGAGGTGAGACTCCTGGCGGGGGGGCAGAGCCAGAAGAAAGGCAGAGATGAAACGGGTCGGAAGCACCAAGTTAATGGAACTACTAAGTGGTTCGTATTTCCCAACTAATGAGTCTTCCTCCACAGGCGGGAGGGGTTGGGACAAGAAAGTGCCGTGGCACGAATGACTCAAGGCGCTGGAGTTAATGAAGTCACGGGAGACTCGGAATTCCTTGGGCACATCTGACGATGCTATTCTAATCCAGTCTGAGGACGATCAAAGGAGAGAGAGTCCCCTGTTAACGTGAGGAGCTTGGGGCACCGGGATTTGGAGGTAGGCGGCAGGAACTTGTGTGTGGGGGGGTGATGTCTAACATGGACAAAGAGCCCAAGATGGACACAGGGATGGGGAGGGGCTTCCAGGCTACAGGTCTGAAAGGGTGATCCAGGCTGCAGCCACGGGGTCCGATGAGGGTTTGGGGGCAGGTGCGATACTGTCCTGGGAGGCAGCGTGCACGCCACAGGCACAGCCACGGCAGCTGCAGTCCTCAGACTCATGCACAACGAAGCCCCTCACACAATATTTATCCGGGGGCTGTGTGTGGAAAGCAGGGGCTGGCAAGGCTGCGGCCCACAGGGCCGAGAGCTGTCGGGCTCCCACTGGAAGCGTGCGCTGCGTCTCGCAGCAGGAAGTCTGGGTTCCGCTGGGCCCCCTCTGCCCACCTGTCCCAACACCCCTGGCATCCCCTCTG
>NW_028083227.1:0-524 GCF_014824575.4 Sturnira hondurensis
TATGCAGGCTCTGAAGCCAGATTGCTTTGGGCAGGTTACTTAAATTCTGTTTACCTAATAATAATAGTACTCTATCTCTTCCTGGGATTTGCAGGTCAAATGCTTAGACCAGTGCTTGGCACATAGTAGGTGCTCGAGTGTTATTTGATGGTGATGATGATGACGGTGATTTTAAGGTTTTATGTACTTATTTTTAGAGAGAGGAGAAGGGAGGGAGAAAGGGAGAGAGAAAGAGAGAGAAACATCATTGTGTGGTTGCCTCTCATGCACCCCGCCCCGCACTGGCATTCCAGCCCACAACCCAGGTGTGTGTCCTAGACTGGGAATTGAACCAGCGACTATTTGGTTCGCAGGCCGGCACTCAATCACTGAGCCGCACCAGCCAAGGCTATTATTTTTATTGCTAAAAGAACTTAAGAAGGCCCTGGCTGGTGTGGCTCAGTGGATTGAGCACGGGCTTGTGAACCAGACGATTGCAGTTCAATTCCCAGTCAGGGCACATTCCTGGGTTGCAGGCCAGTTCC
>NW_028083228.1:0-2226 GCF_014824575.4 Sturnira hondurensis
TTAATAGTAGGGGTGTGGAGGCTGCAGCCAGACGCTCAGGTCAAGTGCTTGGCGAAGCCACACTTGACTGCTTGCATCTGCAAAGCAGATTGAGCCAGCAGCTGAGGACCGCCGGAGCCCGTGGGGGTTAAGGAGGGAAGAGATAACCGTGAGCTTCCGTAGAATGTGACCATAACTTTTGCAGAAGACACATTCATCGTTTAGATAGCCCGGGAACAGAACAATCTTTGCCTGTAGCCTTGAGCTCTATCTAACCAACCCCTGTAAAATAAACGAAGAGACCGTGTTCAGGGTCACTGTCTCTCCATCAGAGGACAGTGCCCCACCTGGCCCCTGCTTTTCCTTAAACTGTGTTGTGTTGTGTCTTTCCTAATCTCCCCTGGCCCCCACTCAGGGACCTCCAGCCCGTGCCAGACTCAGCACAGGGAGAGTGATAATACAAGTTTGGAGATAGCATGTAAGTGCTATCACAGAGTAAGCACTCAGTAAATCCTAGAAATAGTGTTACTCAACAAAAAGAGCAAAAGCTACAACTCATTTCTCAGACCTCTGTGAATCTGTCTTAATAAAAAGGAGAAAGATCACTCCCAGCTGGAGAGTGACCATGTATCTAGAATTTGCTTATTATGACACGGAACCTTAACAAATTGTCCCTCCAGTTGAGGAAAAGTCATCAGCCGGTTGCATATCTGATCCTTAGAGTGGACAGGACAAGCGGGGAGGACCACAGGACACTAGCAGATCTGGGGATGGATGGGGCTGCGCAGACAGCATGGAGGTGAGAAAAAGGAACCCGAGAGGGTTCTCTTACCAATGTGGTTTCCACACTGTCTTCTCGTTGCCTGTGAGCAACCTGTGAGGCTGCCACTGTGTGGTCTTTCTCTCGGGTTGGCCGTGGCCAGCAGAGACCTTTCAGCACGTGTGAGAGAAGTACAGGGGGCGGGAGGAAAGAATGGAGAGGTCAGAGGGAAGGAACGGGAGAGAGAGGCTAAAGAAAGAAGTGAGCAGATAGTCAGAAAGAAGGGGGGAGACGAGAAGGAAGAAGCAAAGAAGAAGAGGGGTTAGTCCCAAAGGAGAATCAGAAAATTCTATTCTGTAAAGTTGGCTCACATCTGTTTATGTGATTCCCCCCCCCCCGCCACCTTTCTTCTTTGAAATTTTCTCTTACTTAGTAAGTGTCTGTTCTTTGGTTCACCTAAAAGACTAAGAAAGCTTCACGTCCTTGGAAGGAGCGTTATCAGCGGTGGTGTCAGCAGCTATGTCAGCTCCGAGAGAGTGAGGATGGGGCTGGGACATGGGGGAGGGAGACAGCCACACCACGAAATGTATCCCTGTGACAGCAAAGCCTGTGCTCTCCCGCACCCTGGACATGCTGCCTTCAGCCTGCTGACACCAGGGCCCAACCAGGTCTTACCCATGCCTCCTCTGCAATCCTCTGAAAGTCTTGTTTTTCTTTCTTTTTTTTTGGGGGGGGGGGGAGGAGTGTATTTTTATTTTGTGAGCCTGATTATAATTCCACAATTCAACTATCATAGATACTTATAATTTTTTTATTTCCCTTAATCAGGCAAGCATTTAGCTCCACTCTTGCATTATATACATGGAGAATCTCACTGTTTTTTCAATATTTTTGGAATTAGAGTTTCCATTCAGTATTATTTTGTATTGATTTCAGGTGTACAGCGCCGTGTTTAGATAATCATGTACTTTACATGGTGCCCCTGCTGATAGTTCAAGCACCCACCTGGCACTGTAAGTAGTTATTACAATATTACTGACTGGATTCCCTCTGTTTTACGTACCTGGGACTCTTTTGTGACTGCCAATCTATAATCTGAATCCCTTCGCCTTTTTCACCCCGTCCCCTCCGCAAGGCATCAGTCTATTCTCTGTATCTACGAGTCCAGTTTCTATGTTGTCCGGTTACTTATTTTGTTCTTTAGATTCCACATATAAATGAAATCATGTTATTTGTCTGAAAGTCTTTCCTCAGTGTTAGCCTTTTTCTGCTTCACACACTGCTTTCTCAGATTCTGAATTTTTTCTTTTTTTTTTTTTTACAGATTTTATTTATTCCCAGAGAGAGGGGAAGGGAGGGAGAAAGAGAGGGAGAGAAACATCAATTGGTTGTGTCTCACACATCACTCCCCCCCCCGCCCCCGACTGTGGACTGTGGACCAGCTGGCAACCCAGGTATGTGCCCTGCCCGGGAATTGAACTGGCGAC
>NW_028083229.1:0-959 GCF_014824575.4 Sturnira hondurensis
AAGTCAAGATGTGATCTTTAACTTGACTGGAATTGTGTTTCTGTGATCAACAAACTGTGGATGCCAACCAGAGTCTAATGATAAGGAAGGGTGTGGATGGCCAGTATGTGCACAGCGGGGAGGATCCCAGAGAAAGGAGGCGAGGGGGTGGTAGTGCCCTTAGCCTGGACAAGGCCAGTTTGAATGAAGACAGCAGAGCAGAAAGGGTTATATTGAAGACATGGAGTCTCTGTGCAGTTATTTTTATTACATTTTTGTTAGGAGAGGCCAATTTATTTATTTAAGATTTTATTTATTTATCTTTAGTGGAGAAGGGAAGGAGAGAAGGAGGGGAATATCAGTGTATGGTTGCCTCTCCTGCGTCTCCTGCTGGGAACTGGCCTGCAACCCAGGCATGTGCCCTGACTGGCAATCAAACCGCAATCGTGTGGTTTGCAGACCCGTGCTCAATCCACTGAGCTACACCAGCCAGGGCTCAATTTATTTTTTAATAAATGTAATAGATGCTCTATGAACATAGGAGGAGGTGTAGAAGAAACTTTGTCTATTTTTTATCATTGTAATGAAATTAGTGGATGGCCCCAGTGGAATCATAGGCCTTAAAGATACCTCGGAAAACATTTTCCAACCATCCATGGATTGTTCTTGCACTACTCTCATTTACAGTTTTGTGTCCCTAAAAAGAATCTCCAGATTTTAGGAATAGTTACCAACCAAAACACTGATTTCTCATCATCTTTCAGTGAAGCATCCTTGGGTGCCCTTCAGAAGGGAACAGAGTAAACACTAGAAGGTCAGTATTTCCCAAATCCTGTTGACAAGAAAATTTTCCTCCTGGATAGAAATGCGGGTAAGAATGGGAAAATGCAGAAAGTATCCTAGGAACTGCAGCTTTCCTTTCCTCGTCTCTTCAACACATTGTCTGATATTACCATCTTTCTTTAAATATTGTATTTATT
>NW_028083230.1:0-1048 GCF_014824575.4 Sturnira hondurensis
GTCACAGAGACTTGTGCCAACCTCCATCTCTCATGAGTCTAGTAAAGGCTGGGCCTCCTGTAGATGATGGGGAGCCAGAGCAACAACAGTTGTTCCCTCACCACTGTAAGGACTGAGCTCAGTACATCTGCCCCAGAATCCCAATCAAGTGTTATTGGAGAAGATGACTCTGAATATAATCAGGTTGCATCAGCCACATTCAATGGCATATGGGCAATGATACATTGGGCAGGGATCTGGAGAGTGAGGTCTTTTTTTTTTTCAATTTTTTTATTTAATTATTTTTCAAGTACAGTTTTCTGTCTATTACTCCCATCCCATCCCACCCCCCATCCTCCCCCCTCCCTCCCATTTCCACCCTTCTCAGTTGTTGTCCATGTATCCTTTATATAGGTTCTTTAACAAAGAGAATATCATTCATATAAAGAAAACAGCATATATCAGAGGTCAGTGCTACTTGAACTAAACCCTCCTCCAGCCAATGAAAAGAGATAGGGTAGTTTGTCTCAGTAATTATTATGACATTCTGATGTAAAAAAATATTACAAAATAATGTTGCCTTTTTCCAATGGGTTCTGCTATGACCTGTGTGTCTCACAAAATTAATATATGGAAACCCACCACCCTAGGTCATGGTATTAGGATGTGGAACCTTAGAAGATGATTAGGACATAAGAGCAGCATCCTCATGAATGGGACTGATGCCATTAAAAAGACCTGAGTTGAGCCCCATTGCCCTGCTGCCTTGTGAAAATATGTGTTGACAAGGATGAGAATAATCAAAAATATATTACACTGCTGTTTGCTATAGAAACTGGTACATTTTCCAAACCTTTCTGGCATTATGTCATAGTGGAGGGAAATATAAACCTGTCACCCAACTACTCCACCATCACATATATCATCTATAGAATTAGCTCATCAAACATGCCTTTAACTTATATACCAGCACCATTTCTAACAACCCCATATGGGAAACCACCGATAATCTGATGAACTAAAATGATTCAATGAAGTGTTTTTTATTCACACATAGAATCCTATATTG